>NW_018021348.1:1607-15995 GCF_002006095.1 Pseudomyrmex gracilis | reverse complement strand
GAACACGTATATATGGATATATATACACGTATAATTTCCGCACAACACCTAGCGAACGGCTCTCATGACCGAATATATATTTATCAGTTTAGAAACTTTTCAGAGCCTTAAAAGATTCTTTAATACAATTAATGTTATGCATGATACGGTACTGCTTGACGATTCTTACTCCCCCTACATTGATCAGATAAAATCTCAAGCTGTTCAAAAATAGAGATTCGCGCAACATCGTACAGATTATCTCGCACAGTCTCGACACACATGTGACACACGAACACACACATACAGGTGATAGTAGACTACAATCATGTGTAACAAAGAAATATTGTATATAGTTTTGTAAGATTTGGTGAGTTTGTTGTTAACATATGATTTTATTTGTTCCCAAGATTGTAATCAGTTTTTTTTTTATAATATTTTATATCATGTAAACCAAATATCCACTGATAATGACTTAATAATAAAGTTGAAACGTTTGGATTAACTCTTACTTGTAAGAGATTTGCAATTAATGCATAACATCCTGCAATTGGTTCGAGAGCCCGTTATTCATTATTCAAAATTTGTCAAGGGTCTTTCTCGTTAGATTCCAGAACTAGGCCGAGGGATTTTAGTGGGTGCGAGTCCCACACTCTCCGCCCTCCTTCCCAAGAGATGGAGATGCGTAGGCGTTTTCCCTCGTAACAACAAGAATTTTTTGAGGTGGGGGTGCAGGGAGAAGGGCTCCGTCCACACGTGTACAATAATGTGTGATGCAAACAAAATATTTACTTGTGAAATGTACAGTCGCAGTCACTGAATTGTTTTGTGATCGCGGAGAACTAGAGGTAAAAAAGACGGTATTCCCTAGCAATAAGTACTGCCAACGAGCGCCGTACTAACTGTAGCAGATCTCGATGAATTGACTAATTACGTTAGTCGATTGGTTACTGCGACAAACGTAAATGGTCAATTTTGCGAGATCTGCGACCTGCGACTCGTACTTGCGTTTTTATGCAGAATGGCCTTTACGCGCAATGCGGTAGCCAATTAACGAGACGCAAACGCAGGTCGCAGTTCTTGTGGAATTGACCATTCATGTTTGTCACATTAACCAATCGACTAACGTAATTGATCAATTCATCGATATCTGCTACAGTTAATTAGTACGGCGCCCGTTAGCAGTACTTACTGCTAGGGAATACCGTCCCTTTTATCCCTTGCTCCCCGCGTCCACGAAACGATTTAGTGACCGCGACTGTACACGATATCAGAAAGTGTACTGTGTCCAATTGTATCGTGTCAAATCGTACGGTGTTGAATAATCTGGTCGAATTGAACGGTGTCAAATAATTTAGTGTCAAATCGTACGGTGCCGAATAATTTGACGTCAAATCTTACAGTATCGAATAAGTTGAAGTCAAATAATTTGGCATTAAATTGTACAATATTGAATAATTATATGTCTATTAACTTTGTATCTAATAATTTGATGTCAATTCAAACGGTGTCGAATTGTACTGTCAATAGAGTATCATTCTGTGACCGTTAGCGAGGGCCGTTGAAGATTCAAAATACGCCGTTGACGGGTTATCAAGACACATGATCTCGACACGTGTGATAATCAACTTTGTCAGTAGACCGAAATAGTATCCCGCAGCGCCGAATCTCCTCTGCTGACAGTTACCTGACGCAGATATAAAACGGCCGACTCTGCCGGAGAAGACGCTCAGAAAAATATATTTTGCGAATACGATTGAATTATGATAGCGTGTGAGTTAACTCGTGGGTGCGATTATTCAAATGCCAGTGTGAAAGATTGCTTGGACCTGTTGCCAACTGTCTGATAAAGAAAGAGAGGCTGAAAAAACGTTCCGCCTACCGAGGAGACACCGAGGACTGCAGCATCGGTGAGGTACACAGCGCGGGAATCGAAGGGCAAGCGGGCCATACAATTCGTACGGCGCTTGTTGGCGAGCGACCGCCCCGCTTGCTCTCCGATCCCGCGCCTATTCCGCGATTCAATGACGCGCTGTGTACTGGGCTCGAAGCCGTATACTTTTGTAGTTTGCGTATACTTTTGTAGTTTGCACTTTGTTACTCAATCGTTCATGACGATTTAAAAATACTGACTCGTCATCAGTGTTTTGCATAGACTGCATTGCAGTTTTTTTGGTTTCTTTCGGATAAATTTTCGGTGAGGCAAGCACCTGCGGTTAGATCAGCGGAGCGAGTAACGCGGCGGGAATCGCAGGTGTGCGAGAAGAATTCCGCTTAGATCGCGTCGAATTGTGTATAATCAAAGGAGAACACACAAAAAAGCAAGCCCCGTCACAATTACGAGTAGCGGTTACGTCTATGTATCGCAACCGAAATTGTTTTAAATCGCGTTTAGAGGTGCTCTCGGATCGGAACAGTTTGCGCGAATTTTCGAAATAAACTCGTAAACAGATATTGTTATCAAAATAAATTCATAACAGGTACTATCGGAATAAATAATCTCGCGTGTTAACGGAGCGCATAAGCGCTGGTCAAACTTGGCTGAGTACAATGACCCTTGCAAAGAAATCCAGCGGTAAGGCAAGTCTATACAGAAAAACGGTTCTCGACGAGCAAAGAATTCGACAACACCTATTGTTGTCTCAGCTGAGATATCACTGTGTCAAGATCGTACAATGGTCTTTATTCGGCGTATAGACCGAATCTTACAAGCCGCGTAAGCCGCGCTGGTATAAGAATAACTTGTTTTTCCCGAGTAGTTGCGTGCAAATTTCGACGCGTCTCGTGACGACGGAATTCTATAGAGAAAAAGCGTAGCTTTGCAACACTTGTTAGTCCCGCGATACGCCCGGCTGTTCTTCTCGGAATTATCGCGTCTGTTCTGTAAAGTCCGTTCAAATATATATATTCCAAGATTCCCGATTTATTTCCGAATTATTTTACTAACTCAAATCTCAATTGTCATTACGAGTAAATGAACTAGATAACACGATACTCCCACGATTAAGACAAAGTATCTGTGAAGCAAAATTATGCGCGATTGTGTCGATTCGTGACACAATCGCGCATAAGTATGATTCGTTAATTTTTTTAAGTGCTATAATTCTTATGTATTTGAATTTGTTGCGAGCGCGTGTTAAATTTTTGTTCATTGGATTTTAAGAAAACTTTATTACTTACTTTTTTTGTAATTTACCCGTTTTACTTCAAAATATATCTTTGTTATCTTTTTTTATTTTACTTAAAATTTGCGTTTGGACTATTTGCCTGTCGTCATCTTTGACTATATAACTATGGACTGCTAATCCTTCTACTTTTACTATGCTAAAAGCATATGCTAAAAGCATATGGTGTCACCGAGCTGAAGTTGGCTGAGATATCGAAATGTAATATATTGAGGCTCCACTCCAGTTAATAAATGCTGGGAAATTTAAACAAATAAAGATAAATATATAGAAAAGGTCACCCCCCTCCAATTTCAATGAGCTTGACATATGTTGTCAAGGACACCTTCCTGAGTAACAATCCGTAAATTTTAGCCGTCGCTCGTTGGTAATAAAAAAGTTATGAACAATTGAAGTTTGAAAACTAAGGCTGCTGCTTACACGCTTATAACACGAACAAAAAAAATAAAAAAGTAGCCTTCAAAATATCGTACATACTAAATATTTACTTTACAAAGACGTATAATGTCAATAAGTATGTAGAGGTCGGAAACAAATGTTATGATGTATTTCTCACTCCTTCTTATATTCAATATTGTTTTATATTAAACACGTAATCTCTGATTACGCGTTACGCGTTACGCAAAAAATAACAGTGCATGGGATCACATCCTAATTCTTTCATGTTTTTTATGTTGGTGTTGTAAACGTGTAGGCAGGGGGGGCTGCGCCCCCCTGCACCCCCCCTACCATCTACCCTAACCCTAACCTAACCTGTGTGTTACTACAATATCAATAGATATGAGTGAAAATTTTGCGAGGGGGAGTGCAGAAAGAAAAGTTTAGGTTAGGTTAGGGTTAGGTTAGATTGTAGGGGAGGTGCAGGGGGGCGCAGCCCCCCTGCCTACACGTTTACAACACCGACAAAAAGATTCGAAGAATCACGAAGAAAAAATTGTACACAATGTCGCAAAATAAAAACTTAGTTTTCAAACTTCAATTGTTCATAACTTTTTTATTAACAACGAGCGACGGCTAAAATTTACGGATTATTACTCAGGAAGGTGTCCTTGACAACATATGTCAAGCTCATTGAAATCGGAGGGGGGTGACCTTTTCTATATATTTACCCAAATAAAAAGCAATTTGTGATAAAAGAAAAAACCAAACTTAGCATAAACACATCAACAGCAAACACTAACTACGCAGAAAATACACGAATCAGTAACCGGTAATTTCACGCTGATTTCCACCACTGATTTCACCATTGACGCCATTTTTACAGGAGCCACTTCTGCAAAAAATTACTGACTGGGGCGGAGCTTACACGTTTGCAGCTGGCGACATCTGAAGTTAACTACTAGCAGTTCATATACTTATAAAAAGTCGTCATATCTTCTGAATTCTCAACACACACACCCATTCTTGTCTGTTTGATTCAGCTAGTTGGCTCGGATTTCTTGAGGCGTTTCCTTTATTGATACGCCTCGCGCCTAGCGCCCACACTAAAAATTTTTTTAACGATCTCGAGGATTTAGTAAGTTCACGCGGTGGGACACTTGCACTTGCGGCGAAGTCAATCATCGCCTTTTACTTTCAGCGGCGTATTCTCTCAAAAATACGTTGAAACATTTAAATTAATATGAAAATATCAGTTAGTATAGTTAATATATTTATTATGTATATACAGGGTTCCGCAACTCACGACCGTAATTTAAATGATTCCTGAGACGAATTTGAAACAAAATTTCTAATATTATATTGTCGAGGCTACAATAGGTTTTGAATTATAAGCAGTGTTCACAGTTTTAGCTTCCTTACAGCATGCTTAAGCGGTGGAAGGGATGCGCACAACAGCAGCGAGTTTATGCAGGTAGAATTTGCTGCTGTTGTGCGCATCCCTTCCACCGCTTTAGCATGCTGTAAGGAAGCCAAAACTGTGAACACTGATTATAAGCGTTTGAATGTGACTTATTAAATGGCCTATATTTCACGCGCTCAGGTACGACGCACTGTATGCGATACTGTGTTCTTATATTTTGCTAGTTATGTATATAATTACAGAAATTACATCAAAACAATTGTGTTATTAACTCATATTTTAATACATATAATTAATAACGTTCATATGTAATTAAAAACAGTTTCATCACATTCTTATAAACTTTTAATTATAACGTTTTTGACGCTAGAGCTACTAGTTTCAATCTGTAACTTTAATAGCTAGTCAAAAACGGTATAATTAAAAGTTTGTAAGACTTTGATGAAACTGTTTTCATAAAAAAAATAGGGAATAGACAATAACAAGCTACACCTGATGTTCGGGTAAAATTCTTCTGTAATCTAACAATTTTAAAAAAAGGTACAAACGTTTCGATCCACTATAGGTTCTTTTTCAGTGTTTCTACATAAAAAAATTATAAAGAATACATGATCTATTTGCGACAATAATGTTGTGCAACAAGTTTAGTTGTTAAACAAAGAGGATTTTGGTCGGGTCATTGAGCAACGTGATGAGCGATCACTATCGCTATTGCTCATTAACCCATGTTAAGATTGGGAACTACCAACAATTCTCAGAAGACCTTTCGGTGATCACAGGGGCGACACATCGCCGCATTGTTAGAAGTGCAACGCGACGTGTGTCGACATTGGCATCATTCTCATTATTTACGACTGTTCCAATTGATTTGGCCATGCAAAGCATCAAGATTAGATGGAAATACATCCGACTCAAGATCTCTCTCTAATTTTTTAAAAATGGTTAAATTTGTTTTGTCATCTACTTATTTTACGTTTAACAATAATATATATACATATATATATAAACGGAATGGTTGATAGAACTCTGTTGTTGTTCCACTCTCTGTTTCAAACAAAAAACATAAAATTTATAATCAACGTCCTCATCTCCAACAACTATCCGTTGGAAATAATTTTTAAAGTCATCAATGAACGGATGAAATATCTGATTGCGAACAAAATTAATGGAATATTGGACACTTCGGAATCTACACCAACTTTAAAAACCGTCTTTAAAAATTATTTTGTTGTATCTTTTATATATATCAATAAATTATTGTACTCAATTTCGAGATTGTTGACAACGGGAGATGGAAATATGTTAGCTTATAGAAGTCTCTATAAATTGAATCGATTTATTAAAAATATCAAAGATCCGATAGAAATTGAACAAAGAAAAAACGTAGTTTATGTTGCAATGTAATGACTGCAATGCTTTGTACGTAAACCAGACCATAAGACAACTCAAAACTAGGGTTTCCGAACACAAAAATCAGATGAATCGTCGCGCGGAGAATGTTTCTGTCGTTACACAACATAGAATTGATACGGACTACAATGTCAATTGGCAAAATACCAGAGTTTTGAACACAGAATCTTTCTTTTTCAAGAGATTCGTCTCCGAGATGATACACATCAAATTACAAGGCAATTTAATTAACTTCATGTCGGACACGGACAAGCTGAAACCATATTTTTCATTTTTGGAAAATTACAAGGCGACATAGTCATTTTTCGTTCGTTTTCTGTTGTGGTTGAGGGAGAAGATCGTTATATGTACCATGAATTTGGAGGGGCACTGCTCAGTCTGTCGGTTGTATTTGAAGCGGGAGGATGTTTAGCGTCATCTTACGCAATATTGACGGTTATTTAGTTGCCACTTCCTCTTCTCTCAATTTTCCTTAAATTGAATTTGTTTGTAGCGTATCTTTTCTGTATCCATAGTTTTCATTACTGTTATCCAGCAGGCCCTAGTAACAGCCGTGGTAGTTGCCAGTGCCGATGGCGACACACGCCGCATTGTACTTTTAACAATGCGGCAATGTGTCGCCTTGTGGTCACCGACAGTTCTTCTGAGATTGGTAGTGTTTCCCAATCCTAACTCGGGTTATCGAGCAGTAGTGATAGTGATCGGTCATTACGTTGCTCAATGACCCGACTCAAATCCTATCTCTTTGTTTAACAACTGAATACTAAACTTGTCGCACATTTTTTCTTTTTCCGGGAAAAAGAAAAATGTATGTAGTGACATTTTCTTTACAATTTTTTGATTACTCTGTTTTTACAATACTTGAGTGAACCTATAACTACAACTACAATATTGCAACCATCGTTTTACAATTACAAAATATGTTGTATACCCTGCTACTACTTAATTTACGTGGTTACTCAGTAGTTACAGTGCTATCGTTTTCGTGATCTGCCCATAAGCATTTCTTTGTTTTTCTCGCCGCTCTGCATTACGCAGCTTCACTGCACAATGCGTGCTAATTTCTTTTTTTTTTATTTCTAATTACTTTATAAATGAGTATTCTTACTATATATATTGTAATGCCTGACGTCGTTGGATAGATAGTGCGGATTTTCGTAGAACAAAACGGAACTTTTACCTAACTCGTCCGTTAATTCTGTTACTTCCGCCTGCAATGTTCTTGCGTTTTATTTTTGTCACACTTTTTATTTTTATTGGCTTGCTATTAGCCGCGCGACTTATCGCTTTAACTGTTGAAAACTTGAATCGCGGCAAATATGTTACTCCGCACACACCGTTTATTACTTTGTTGGTGTGAATCGATATACTTGATGTTACTAACTCGCATTGTTCCGACAACTCTATCTTTCCAACTCTGTCCACCACTTCGCTTTGTTCCGGCTGGTTTTCGCAAGACACTAATACAGACTCGCTCTTCAGGATTGAGTATAATATGTATTTTTTCTAATTTTATTCATATTTTATCATGTTTTGTCACCACCGTTTCTTTTTTACAATTTGAGAAGTCTCCCAAATCACTAACATGAGCTTGCACCTTGCACGGTGCGTCCATGTGTACTTTGTACACCGACTTGACATTATCGCACACAAAATCGCTCTTTACACATGCTTGTATTGCTCTAACTGACTTTTCGTTACAATTGAGTAAGTCTGTCGGTTTGCATCTACCACTATCTGAGTTTTTATCTGAACTACCGTGAACACGTTACTGTAGTCGTGTACCGGCAAGGATATCCTAAACACGTTATATTCTACAGAGGATACTAGTAAAAATTTAACGATGGTAAATGATACACATTTGCGCTCTTACAGTATATGCTGACTGTAACGTATTTCTTAATTGTTAGTAAATTTTCGAGCTACAACAAACGGAAAATGCAACCTGTAAGTAGACCAACTGTTCGCGTCCCTGAGACTTTTCAATATCAACTTGACTGATACCACTTCTAACTGCGCAAACTTCGTCTGTACGTCCGTAACGTACCCCATAATGTTTTCTACGTCAACTTGAGCTCTGTAATCATGCCGCCCAAATCCATGAAATATTCCCTGAGCTTAGCTTGCTGTTCGTAACTATCTTTCTTTTTTGTTGCTTCTGTCAACGCGTTGTTTTAACCTATTCTCGTTTCTTTTGATGACTTCTTCTACGTTATCTATGTGTGCGATAGTTGCGTTTACTACTTGCATGTGGTTTTTTATCACGTGCTGCAGAACAGTCTATTTTTTGCTTAATAGCTTTATTTGTTTTGATATTTGTTTATCGTCATCGGCATCCATCGTATCGAACAGAATTTTCGCGACATAACCTGTGTCAACCAGCCCTTTTCGGTAATGCGTTGGTGTATCCATTATTATTTTAATGCCTTTTACTAACTTCTCTACGTTTTGCAACTTTTGTCAAAGCTCCGTGGCAATCCCCTCGCAAAGTTTTCTGTTTTTATGAACTAATGCTGTAGTATCGCACGCTTTGACTGTGTAGTCTAACATGCATTATACCTGTTTTAATCTCGTGTATACCGCAAATATATCCAGTCTCACGACTAATCTCTACTTTTCGCTAGCATGGAGCATGGAGCATGGAGCATTTGGATGAAATATCATCCAAATAATTGTAATATTACAATATTTGCAAAAATTAAAAAAAACCAACGGGAATCGAATCCTAGTCTCGAGCATAGTAGTCAGGCGCTTAAGCACCTGCGCTACACCGCACAAAATTGTAATATTACAATTATTTGGATGATATTTATCATAAAAGCACGTGAAACACAAGATTTGTTTACACCATAAACCTACGAATAAGTTCGGTCTTAAAGTTTTAAAAACCATAAAAAAATTGACAGCAGAATTAAAAAATGTTGTGGTTACTTGTTCCAAATCACGAAAATTAACAAAAGACCTATATAAACAATTTCTGGAAAAACTCATCAGGCCATATGTTAAAGATAAAAAACTTTTGCTGATTATAGATTCCTGGGGCGGGCAAAACGATTGTAGTATGCACGATGATGTTTTTGAAAATGAGTCTGGGGAAACAACTTGTACTTTAAAATTTATTCCTCTAAAATGTACGCCTCTTTGTCAACCATGCGACGTATATTTTTTCCGCCAGGTAAAAATTATAACAAAAAGATTATAAAATTCTTCTGTTTTATTGAAAGAGCGAACTAACATCACGCGAAGATTCCATAAAAATAAATTCAGTAGTTTATCATCACTTAAGCACTCCTATTTTTTCTCCCATGATCAAATATGCATGGTGCGGCAAAATTGATAGAGGAGAGATCAATTTTTTTTATCTTTTTCCTATTTAAATTTATCTTTCTCCATGGTTTTGCCGCAAAATTACTAGAGGAGAGATCAATTTTTTTTAATGGAAACGACGTATGCTTTCCACTATTACTTTTGAAAAAGCATTGTGCGTGTAAAGATGTATCGTTCATAAAATGTTTATGGTGTAAACTTGTGTTTCACGTGCTTTTATGATAAATATCATCCAAATAATTGTAACCCAGAAAGCGTAGATAGTGAAAAGAAATAAATGTGTTTTGGCAAAATAATTTTTTCAACTGTTTTTTAATTCTGAATTTCATTTGTAATTATGTTCAAATACTGATGTTTTCTTTATTTTATTTTGTATTTGTTTCATTATATGGGTGATTCTCAAACAACATGCATATTTGTGTTCCTTCAAAATAACTTTTTCGTATAATACAATTTTATTTTCTAACCGGCTCTATTAAAACGAGAATATTCTTTTGTACACTATTTAACTATAAGTGGCTTTAAAAAATCATTACATAAGTAGTTCTATACAAGTTTAGCATTAAATTGTAATCTCCGTGAATGTCCCCATGCAAGAACTGCAGATATTTCCGTTTCTTGTTTAATTATTCATTAAAATCATCATTAAATCTGTGCAGGTCATAATTTTACGTACGTAATATTACTTATTTTAGTGTACGTAAAATTATGACCTGCACAGATTTAATGATGATTTTAATGAATAATTAAAAAAGAAACAGAAATATCTGCAGTTCTCGCATGGGGACATTCACGGAGATTACAATTTAATGCTAAACTTGTATAAAACTACTTATGTAATGATTTTTTAAAGCCTCTTATAATTAAATAGTGTACAAAAGAATATTCTCGTTTTAATAGAGCCGGTTAGAAAATAAATTTGTATTATACAAAAAGTTATTTTGAAGGGACACAAATATGCATGTTGTTTGAGAATATTATATATACCCATATATATTATATTATATTATATTATTTTATATTATTTTATTGGATAAATGCATAAAAGCATTGGCTGCGTTTAGAAAACGTGGCAACTGTGCTATTGCATACTTTTATTTTTATTGCTATTACATGTAAAACAAAGTATTAATTAAAATTAGAAAAATATTGTCTTTTAAAAATACACACTACAAAAATTAATATTAATTAAGTTAATGATGAAATTAATTTTATTTTACATAAATATACGTTTATACGTTGTTATATTACATAAAAAAAAAATTAAAAAAAACCAACGGGAATCGAATCCTAGTCTCGAGCATAGTAGTCAGGCGCTTAAGCACCTGCGCTACACCGCACTTTTAGAAAATCGTACTAACGAAACGTATATAAGTAAATCCATATAGTTTGAATCGATTGTTCTCGAAAATGGCTGAGAAGTCAAAGTCTAGAAAGAGAGTTGCTAACGTCGGGCCCAGGGAAGGATCACTGAGTATCTGGTCAGTTATGAGGCGCGCCAATGAGCGAGGTGGGTTTAGCCAAAATAGAATGCAAAATAGTATGCGGCGTAATCTTTATTCTTGCAGAAATTGTTTTTGACGAAAGAGGCACTACGGGAGTTCTTGTTTAAATAGGAGAAATGATTGCTGTATGACTTTCGACATCCGTTAAAGATGTTGTCCAAATGTCTGGTTTTGTTTTTCTTAAACGCGCAAGAATAAGCACGCGCGAGTTGCGCGGGAAAAATCTGATGTATATTACGACTAGACAAGAATCTTCGAGAAAATTCTACGTTTGATTAAAAACTCGTGTGAATATTCAATGTATTATATAATAAAATGTTTTTAAAATTCAATGTAATATTAAAATTAAAACGGCTATATTGAGCCTTTGCAGGATGTAGTGCAGTAATGATGATTATAATATAAATGTTTTTTTAATCAAAACGTTTTGACTTTATTTGAAGTCCTTATCAAGTGATCTGTTACAGTTAAAATTACAATGATTATGGATCAAACAATATGTACGCAATAACGAAAAATTATATACCTGATGTTTTGTTAACAGTAGATAATAGTTAAATGTGAACAAAGGAGTATCTTATCATGTCAGTATGATCAGTGTAACGATACTGGTTTGATATATAATTGTTTGAACTTGATGCGATTAATTGCCCCATCTATGAGTTAAACGATACACTATCAAATATAGGTAAGTATACGTCGTGTAAGGATTCTGTGTCTCGCATCAAATTCAAACTAACTTTCTGTTTTTTTTATGTGAATCATTTCTGAAGTCAATCTTTTAAAATAGTTTGGTTCTGTATCTAAAATAGTCGCTGAATTCCAATTAAAGCAGTGTCCTGTTTCAATGCTACGGTTTGCTAACACCGATGTTTGTACTTGTCCCTTTTTAACATAATTCGCATGTTCTTTTATTCTAGTTCGTAATTGTCGTTTGGTTTGTCCTACATATGTGTACTCGCAGTGTTTGCAATTAATGCGGTAAATTACATTTTTTTGTTGGTCTATCGGAACAGGATCTTTATGTGTTTTAACAAATTGCGACAATTAATTAAGATTTCTATAACTAGATTTGACTGTTGTGTTATTAATTTTTATGTTACTTAAGCTGGAGTTATTTTGTATGTATGGAGTTACAAAATATTACCATGATAAAAAATTAACCGGAATTTTTAATTTACACCTCGCGGGCTTATCTGTGTAGAATTCTGTTGTTTGTGTCACGTTGGCAGCACTGTTACCGACACCCATGCCAAGCTTCTGCTTATCATCTGTTCATTTACCTTTATGACAGTGATTTCTTTACATCAAGTTTTTACGTCGCGGCGATTTTTACAATGGATTCAAACCTTGAACAACGTTCTTGCATTAAATTTTGCTATAAAAATGAAATTAAGTGTTCCGACACATTAAAAATGTTACAAAAGTGTTATGGTGACGATACTCTATCGAAAACACAGGTGTACCAGTGGTATGAACGCTTAAAAGTGGTCGTGAGGCTGTTGAGGACGATGCTCGTCCTGGGAAGCCATCGACATCGAAAACTGATGAAAACGTCGATGAAATCCGACAATTGTTGATCGAAAATCGCATATTGACGATAAGGGAGATAGCTGAGACCACCAACATATCATTCGGATCCGTACACGAAGCTATCAGTAAAAAAAGACCTGCTTTGTGGGGCAACAACTCGTGGATTCTCCATGACGATAATGCGCCATCTCATAATGCGTTGATTATTCGTGAGTTTCTCGTCAAAAACAACACCAATACCATTCAACAACCGCCCAATTCACCTGATCTGGCACCATGTGACTTCTTCCTATTCGATCGACTCAAAAAACCATTACGAGGAACTCGTTTTGAGAGTGTGGAGGCAATAAAGCTAAAATCGCTGAAGGCACTAATGGCTATACCAAAAACCGACTTCCAGAAAAGCTTCGAGGGGTAGATCAAACGCTGGCACAAGTGCATCGCAGCCAACGGGGACTACTTTGAAGGGGACAACTTGAATTTTGAAGAATAAACATGTACTTTTCTTTTTATGAATAAATTCCGGTTATTTTTTGATCATGGTAGTATATCTTATCTATATGTTCAGATTCTTGTATATTGTTAGGAATGTGTTTGTTTAATTTTTTAAAAACAGTGCTCTCAATCTTTTGTTTATTGTGTTAAAAATGAATTCTATAGGATAATTGTTGTTAAGTAAAATATTGATTTTGTGAATTTTATGTTTTTGCAATGGTATTGTGGGTGTGATAAAAATATAGCTCTATCAAGGAGAGAGTATATAGTGCCTATTTTGTGACTAATGGGATTTCGTGAGTAATAATTAAGATATTTGCCGGAATAAGATGGTTTGTGGTACCAATCACATACCAAATTGTTATTAATTACTTTGATGTTGATTTCAAGAAAGTTGAGAGCATTGTTTTGTTGTAGTTTATAAGTGAATTGCAGTCTTTTGTGATACAAGTTGAAAATATGTACGACATGTTCGACCTGATCTTTAGGTATTGCTATTATTATGTCGTCGACATATCTGTAATAAAACGGTATGTTGAAAGTCAGAGTATTTAAAACTTTAAGTTCCAAATCTTGTAAGACTATATCAGAAATAATTGGAGATAATGGTGAACCCATTGGTGTGCCAAAAAATGTTTATATAGTTTTTTGTTAAAGGTGAAATATGTCGAAGACAATACGAATTTAACATCAAGTATAAATTCTTCTCTAGTAATTTTTGTATGTAATTTGATGTAATTCTTTCTTTTTAATATACTGTTTACTGTTTACAAGATCTAATGGTACATTCGTCAAAAGTGAAATTGGACGACGAGAAAGTGGAGAAAAAGCAAACGAGCCTCCTCAGTCTGAGTATGTAAGTGAAACAAGATTTATAGTAAAGTAAGAACATCCTAAAAAAAGTCTTTACAAAAGAAAGAACATACGTCAAGTACATAAAAAATATTTAAATGTACAAACTATCTATTATAAAAACCTTTTTTCTGTATAAATAAAAAACACAGACAATCAACGCAATTAGCCAAGTACTGGACCCAAGACTGTAGACCTCATAAAACGGGCTTAAAACAAAAGTAAAGTACAAAAACTTGGCGTGCCCGGATTGTAAGTATTACTGATTCAAGCTATATATTTTACATGAACTTAAGACGCA
>NW_018021348.1:0-1402 GCF_002006095.1 Pseudomyrmex gracilis | reverse complement strand
TATATTTTTTTGTAGTTAAAACAAGATAACACACACACACACGCAACAGTTATCTTTAATGTGATACAATGTTACTTTTTTGAAATTCTAAAATATTATAAATGCTAATATGTTAGTATTAATTTATTAATCTATTAATTTACGTATTTATTGTCGATTTATTTATTTACGTATTTATTGTCAATATATATACTATTGACAGCTCACAAGAATTCGCTCTACCTACAAGCTAACAGACGCGAGAGGCAAGGGGAATCGTCCGTCCGCTCCACTCAATCTTCTCTACTAGGTAGGTTCTGTCAAAGCGGTGGGGATATGCCCACAAGCGAGAACCGTGTGAGCTCATGGACGCGTTTTCGCTTGTGGGCATATCCCCACCGCCTCGACAGAACCTACCTAATAGAGGAGATTGGGTGGAGCGGACGGACGATTCTCCTTGCCTCTCGCGTCTGTTAGTTTGTGGGTAGAGCGAATTCTTGTGAGCTGTCAATACTATATATATATGCTATATATATATGCTATATATATACGATCCCGGGCACGCCAAGTTTTTGTATTTTTGTTTTAAGCCCGTTTTATGAGGTCTACAGTCTTGGGTCCAGTACTTTGTTAATTGCGTTGATTGTCTGTGTTTTTTATTTATACAGAAAAAAAATTTTTGTAATAGATAGTTTGTACATTTAGATATTTTTTATGTACTTGGAGTATGTTTGTTTCTTTTGTAAAGACTTTTTTTAGGGTGATTTCACTGCTTTTTTTAAATGCAATAGTAAAACTATATGTACATTTTATTTAATTTTTTCTGCCAAAAATATATATGCATTTTTAGCAGTTCTAGGCTAATTGCACTTTTGTATCTTTGAATCATGTTTTGTTATCCAGTCTGTGTTTTTAGTTTGTGTTTTACGCACTATATTTGTATATCGTCCAGTATTCAAATTTTCCACATGATGAAAAATTGCACTAATACCTTTTTATGTATTGCCACCAAGATGTATCTTTGTAGTCGGTATACTTATAATGCAATTGATTTTTGTAGTTTTACTATTAATTGTTTCAAATATTACTAATTGTAAAATTAAAATATGACTTGTTACTGTTACATCATTTTGAAATTCCGGAAAATTCAGGTAAGTAAATCAGTGGTATATGGGTGTGTGTATTTATATATATTATATATATATTGTATATATACAGGGTGTCGCAGAATTGCCGTACAATCTCTCGTAGGCAGGTAGAAGGAGTAAAACTGAGTCGAAAAGTCCTGAACCATTTTTTTCTATTATTTATAATAAAGGAGTAATTACACAGCCACACAAAAAAAAATTTCTTTGGCCTGGGGATCAGACCATGTTTATTATATGTTTTTGGGGTCGCTGAATCCGAATCCGAGGTCCATTAA
>NW_018021347.1:39963-62122 GCF_002006095.1 Pseudomyrmex gracilis | reverse complement strand
CGAATAACTCGAATAGTGCTATTCGTACTATTCGCTGCACAAAGTATCCGGATATTCGAATACTATCCGTTGATCGAAGTTTATTCGTACATATATATTATATTCGAATATCCGGATATCCGAATCACACTGTTATTCGAATTTAAGCCGCAGCCCTAATATATATATATAATACAATATATATTTAGCCGGGCGCACGTTAGTGAGTCGGAGCGCTCACACCACCAGACGCGTGGTTCACTGACGTGCGTTCGGCTAAAGGTCGGCGCTGATTGACTTGATTTGTTCAATAATTACTTCTTTATTATATGTAATAGAAACAACTGGTTCAGGACTTTTCTACTCACAGCTTTACTTCTTCTATCTGCCTATGAGAGATTTTACACTAATTGTCGGACACCCTGTTTATATATACCATATGTACATAAATCTATTAAATTAATATATTATAATACGATATCGGGAACTCTCTTCATGAGTCCAACATCTGTGACACAGAAGATATCTTTATATTTGTTTCCATCTTTATTTTACTTTATTTTCTTTATATAAGATAACCACACAAAGAGAATAATGTTTAACCACAATGCATGCTTATTATTTGCATAAATCGGAATTCTTGTAGCCATTATCACACTTATATCCGACCTTGTAGATTTTCAATTCATAGAAGACAATAATAAATACATAAATTTTCGTTTTGTCATTAATTAAGTCGTTACTGATAAAAAGCATGTGTACAGACGGCGTCATTAATTCGAAGAATAGGCGCGGGGATCGGAGGGCAAGCGGGGCGGTTGCTCGTAGCGCCAACGGGCGCCGTACTAACTAACTAGTAGCAATCGGGTGTTCACAACTACGACGTAGTATTTAGCCCGTTGGCGCTACGAGCAACCGCCCCGCTTGCCCTCCGATCCCCGCGCCTATTCTTCGAATTAATGACGCCGTCTGTACATGTACCTTTTGGTATATAACTAATAGGAAAATATATTACAATTAATTGCCTTAAAAAAGAACAAGAAAACTACATTTTTATTCATTATTATTGATAACTTGACTTGACTTTTTAGTGGCTCGCGATATCCATATATTCTATCCGACTATACGTTAGTAGTACATGGGATTGTTACTGTTTGTATCTAATCACAGCTATTGTCTAACGCAAGCGCAGAATTTGTTTTTGTCACACAGATTTTGGTCTCACTGATTCCGCTCACCGATGGATCGTGTGTATACATTATACATGTATATTCTGAGATAAAAGCCAAATGATATTGAGCTTGAGCGCTCGTGCACAATTTTAATATCTTGACGACCCCTGATAATCTTTGACATCCCTGATAATCCCTGACCAAAAAAAGAAGTTTTATAAGCATTTGTTTGTATGAGTGGAAGTTTAATGTAAATTTCAAACCAATCAGCAAAGATTTCATAAAGCGGAAATTGCATAACGTTTGAAAAGCGTTTATATAAAGCGTTCTTCCTAACAATTTGCATAGTGTTTGCGTTAAGCGTTTACTATAAACTTGTGAGCGTTCGTTACGCTGTGTAATTTAAAATCTAAAGAAAAATTCTATCTAGAATCTAAGTAGAATTTCTTACTAAACAAAAATAGTGGCACATTGTCTTGTGAGAAGGAAATTAACTTGAGAATTTCACTCAAATTAATCTTTAGAAACCGGATTCATCTCGCCGATCGATCGATGAACTTCAGTGAAAGAAACCGGACCTGAAAAAATCTTAAGGTGATAGTCGGGGGATTCGAACTTGAGACTCTTTATATTAGCAGGTTTTGCACTCAAACCGCGGGATCAGTTGCTCCTTTCTAAAATGTATGTATTTTTATCTACTTATTCTCAAGCTATATTATACATTTCATTTATTATTTATTTAAATTATTATTTTATTAAAAATATATCAGTGCAATGTACCTGCAACAATGGATAAAAATATTTCTCTTCTTATTATTAAATATAATTTAAAGTATATTTTTATAACGCAAACAAATTTTTTGTTACCAAATGCTGATTATTATAGTCAATTTTTAATAAACATATAGAAAATGATATATAAAAATATATACACATATATGTAAGTTACATAATATATTAGTATACAGATTTGTACACGTACATTTAAACAAGTTAGAATGATAATCGTGGCAATGTTGCAAATACTCAGTTGTGACAGCTTATAACTTAGTTAATTATACCTAACTAGAGTTAGGTATAATTAGTTGATTTATTGAATTTTGTTTTGATAATTAATACTTAACAAAATACAATGAAAAATGCTTTTTTCTCTAGAATAGTTGCAATATAAGGAAAAATTTGTTAATCAAATAACCTATTAGACGACGTATTATGCGACATATTGCTAAGTTGGAAAAAATCTAAAGTGCTCTCAAAAGTGTTTTCTTGAAAAAAATTATAAGTGAGAAACGTCTAGAACAATTCAATATTATACATGGCTCGTGACAAATATTATTACAAAAATAGCAATTGGCAAGACATATGCTACAAATGCTTGTGCGTTGCCAGATCAAGAGGCACGGTAGTGCCTCGCGCCAAGTATATGCGCAAACGAAGTGCCTCTTATACGCGAGATTTAGCCGAGAGACTTTTCGAATTTTTCCGATCTCAACAACGGTTAAACCGATCGAGTTCGTAGTAGACTCAATCGAAAGATGAGATCGAGGCACGAAAAAACTTATCTCGCGGTTTTTTCCTCCGTGCCTTCTCAACGGAGATATCTCGATACAAAGTCCGAAATGCCGAAAAACTAGGTTCTAAGTATTCATAGTCGAAGCTCAAGATAATGCTTAAGACTGTCTCGGTAAAGATGGTCTTATTTAATTAAGATCATCTCAAGAACGATATAATTCACAGTCGCAATATAAGGTGATCTTCGTCGAGAAATTCTTCTTTAAGTAATTCTTATTTGATATAAGATTGTCTTTACGAAGATGTGCTTAAGACAATGCTTATTTATGATTCGGTTATTTCCGTAACATTTCCGTTAGATCCGCCAATAGAAATATTGGTTCACTTTTATAAAGTAGTTATACTATTTTAGTTTAATATTATTAGTCGTGACTAATATTAAATGTTTTTGGATGCTTTCCGATATTCACTGTACTCACCATACTCACAGCCACAGATCTATAGCAAGGAGAAACACTAACTTCATAGGTCACTTTCTTTTAGAAAAAGAATGCCAAAGTTTTATTTATTATTAAATAAAATAGAATAAACTAGCCTTTTATCGACTGATGGTGGTTAAAATAAAAATCAGCTTTATTCTTGGGACGTTTTGATCGTTGTTTATTAATTTCCGATCATCATCAGCCAGTAAATTAACAAAGAATTAATTACCAGTATAAAACACGTAAAACTTAAGTTAACAAAGTATAATACGGTGAAAATCAAAAGCTTATACGCACCTTCAAAACAATTGCACGCTACTGCATGTAAGCACTGTCATCAAACAAAAAAACGTCAAATCGAAAAATTAATTCAGGAAACCAAAATTAATTATGTAAACAAAGTCAAAGATAATAAATTATGTGTCAAAATTGTAAATAAAAATTATAAAGTCACATAATAAAAAATGAACAAGTACACAACAGCAGCACAAATACGTCAACGACCATCTCGTGTAACATGTCATGTACAAATAAACAAGAATATGTGATAAAGGCTGATACACTGGCGAGAGAAACGTCCCCAAGCGGGAGGAAATTATTTATTATTACAGACTTATTTATTTCTTTGTAAACGTCAAAGCACATGCACATATGAGTAATAACTGTTCCAACAAAAGCTGTTGCTTAAGACGTCTTTGAACATGTCTTGGAGAAGATAGTCTTATTTGTCAGTGTACGCGTGAAATAAGATGGCCTTTAATGACTGTGAATTTATGATGAATAAGGTAATCTCAATCTCATGCTTAAATGGATTTATGAATCATATTAAGACGCATCTAAATAAGATTATCTTGACCAGGGTTGGGAGCGTACTATACATGAGATATTGTACATTGTATTTGATACAAAACAAATGTTTGTATAATAACAATTATACAACTAAACAACAACTGTACAATATATAGTTTGTATAGTTGTTGTTTAATTGTATAATTGTTAGCTGCGTTATGGTTATGTGGGCATCAAAGTTGAGCAAGTATTATACCGTATAATACGTGCCTAGTTTTTATGGCCGCACCAAAACCTAAAGACAGAGTGCAGCCGCGTTTGAACGTCTATCTCTAACTTGGACCATAGGCTTTCTGGTTTTTTTTTTCTTATAATTTGTTTCTTCGAGCCGTTTTATTATAATATTACTTATTATACTTTTTAAACATATTTTGTTTTAAGAAAAAGTATTATATTTACAGAACATCAAGACAAAAATCACACGGACTTAAGGGAAAGAAAAATTATCATAATTTGAAACGTGCGCGAAAAAGACATTTATAACAGAACAAATTTGGAGTACATCGAATCTACTTGAACCATTTTACACTCCAAAACATGATTATAACAATAATATTATTGTTATTATTTTTGATTGTTTTCATAATACTGTTTGATTATTATATGCATCATAAGCGAAGTGGACGACTTATAGATCTTATACCAGGTTTACCAAGTATTCCGATTTTCGGTTCGATATTTTTATTGCAAGGTTCACAAGGTAAGTATTATATGCTTCTTTTAATACAAAGAATTTCAAAAATTACAAATTAAAAAAATAAAAATATAATCAAAAACTTTTAAATGTTAAACTTTTATCAGAATATTATTTACATTTAGTACATTTTTCAGAAGATATATGGCATACTATGCATTATTTTGCTGACAAAATATATCCCGTTACAAAAATATGGGCAGGTCCTATAGCTGCTGTAATGATTCGTCATCCAGATGATTTGGAAGTACTAAGATATAAAAGAAATATACTTCTTTGTGCAATCATATATTGACAATCTAGTGACTTAGAGATTAATTGTCGCGTTCAAAATACTTATTACTGAGTTGTCGTTTTGTCTAAACACTTGATAACACTTAATTAACTGATTCTACAAACAAGAGTTAATCACGTTCTTTGCTATAAAGCAACTTGTTCTGCTAAACGCAGTAAATGTTGTCATTTATATTCTAAGTGAGACAAAATGACTTAAAATTGAGAATATATATACATAAAATAAAATAATTTTAAAAATAAATGTTTATATGTTAAGTTGAAATATCTGAAAATCTTGATATTTTCACTGTCATTTCTTTTCGCAATTTTAGAAAGTCTTAAGTAGTACAAAACATAACGAAAAAAGTAAACTGTACGATTTGTTACGTCCGTGGCTTAATGACGGTCTTCTTATCAGCAAAGGTAATATAACAAAAGTAATCTAAACATAGTTTTTAATAATTTTATAATCAATACTATTAAATAATAAATCATTAAACGCAATTAAAGCGATGATGACATGGTTTTACGTCATTTTAAAGTATTTAGCCTAAAGCCGCGTAGGTTTACGTCATTTTAAAATCTACGTTTAGTGTTTAATAAACATATAAGTGTAATATGATGTGTATTTACATCCATTTAAATAGCAAAACTGTGCGACCTTCAGCTATAGACGTTTGAAAATTGTAAGCAGCGGATCTCTATTCAGGTCTCGCTCTAAAATCGCCGGCTGTGAATATATTAATATCACTCGACTAATTAAAATTTTTTTCAAATTAAAAAATAAGAGGTCCAAAATCAAAAAGCACGGTAAGGTGAATGTCTCTATTTATGATCACTCGCGGACTTGCAAAGTCTGCAATAACACATTATGCCAGTACAATGTAGCCAACATTCAAACATAATCTGTTATTTCAACTAGTGTTGACAGAAAAACAGAAAAAAAGAGAATATAAATGTGTCATGCCGTGATGCAAATATTATTGCATCAATCAAGCAGAACTTGCTCAAAAAATGTAGCAAATTTGAAGCATAACGTGCTATTGTCATTTCATTCTTCATTTATTTCTATATTTTTGCTGTGTTATTTTCTTTACATATCGTGCCCATAATTCACTCACTATGATGACACAGCTGAGTGGAATCTGGTGCAAAGTGCTGATTAAACCTGCGTGCATACTGCTGGCATACTGCTATCATTTGGCTATCGGGAACATTTCATTTATTATTTATTTAAATTATTATTGTACTAAAAATGTTGCAATGCAATGTACCTGCAACAGTGAATAAAAATACTTTTCTTATTATTATTAAATATCATTTAAATTGCATTTTTACAACGCGAACAAATTTTTTAATATATGCTGATTACACTGTTCAACACATTTTTGAAACTTGAATAAACAAAGTGTTTTCTAATGGAATTTTAGTCACGGAAAACGAATCTAAAGGCGAAATTGACCTACCACGTCAGATTTCCGAGAAAATTGAAAATATTAAATGTAACCTAACATACTGTTTATTAGCGTGAGAAAGAGCATATCAGTGTGTTTCATTTACACTAGTGGATACTGTATTACACAGTGTCGACTGTGTACATAGCTGGAAAGCACCCATTGTTTTATTTTACTCAATAAATATGAGAATAATTCATTACATTTATAAATAAGTGCATAAATTCATATAATAATAAATTAATATTTTATAATAAACATACTAATGTGTGTTGCAAAATGGTTTTCTATTCAGATTGGTTACGTTCAGAAACTCAACAGTTGCACAACGGTTGAGAGATGATCACTTACGATTGAATCATACTTTTCAAACCAATTTAGATTTTGAGGAATAGTTCTATCACAAGTGATCATCTCTGAACCGTTGTGCAACTGTTGAGTTTTCTGAACGTAATCATTGATCTAATATTTATCACTCTTTGGCTATCTCAAAGTTTTAGACATAATAGCAATAAATGCAATATAAGCATAGCACAAAATAAAAAATTTGCGTTTGACACTTCTATACATGCGTAGCATGTATTTTATCGCTAATGTAATAGTTGGACAGATCTGTCGCGTTTGTTTTGTCAATCTGTGGTCAATCTGTTGTCAACGCGGTCGACAACCCTGCTTACTGTTTGTTGTCAATCTGTCGTGTAAACGTATTGGAAACTGTTGCATTTTTGCGTGCCAACTGGTAACCGGTTGTAATAAACTGGTTTATAACCAGTTTCTACTAGTTAACTACTGGTTTGTCTACACGTTAATATCCACATAGCATCGTTAGTAGCACAAACATTTCTGCAACGGGTTTTCCGAAACTTAGCAACGTTTCGTTAAAAGTCTCTAAAACGTAGTAACATAGCGGAAACGTCGAATTGTTCGCTTTTTAAATTGCGGTCCGATTTCGTAGAAACGTATAAGAAACGTGGAGTGATTAATTAATTAATCACTCTTTTCTGGAGAATGATTAAGCAGGCAAAACCTGCATGGTTTCAAAAATGTATTTTACAATGTTTATAAAAATTTTAACATTAAAAACTTTGCAATTATCGGGAAACGTTTGCGTCGATGCTATGTGGATAGGTGAGGTGCTTGTCACAACACAGTGACAACTTTATTAATTTTATTAAAAACAATTTGTAAAAGACATTTTGTGTAATTATGTGTGAGTATAATAGTAAATGATTAATAAATGTTAATAATTAATTGTTAATTAATAGAAAGTTGGTAGTATTGAGTATATAAGCGACCAATACAAATAGAGACAATAAAACACGCATGTCGTCATTTGTGACTAGGCTCAAAAAAACAAATTATAAGAGTAAATTTCACTGCTTTTTTTCCAAAAAAACATAATTAACATTCATCTTTATACGCTTCTAGGCGTGTATAAGTTGTATTTGTACAAGTAAACAGAAAAATGTTTACTGTATGCTCGAGAAAAAAGTCAGTGACAACGCTATCACTGTAAGTTAGGTTAGGTTAAGTTAGGTTAGGTCACTTAGGACCTCGGTTGTTCCAATTTCTTGAAACATCGTATGTTTTGTATTAAACTGCCGGTCACTATGGTTAATAAATGGTTACCAATTGGTACATTCAATCTGACATACCGGTTAATAACCGGTATATTCGATTTGATGCACCGGTTACTAATCGGGGCAGATGGCGGTCACTAATAGGGTCAAATTTAAATCATGCGGTCACTAATGNGTACATTTACATAGTCTGCAATTTTCTTTTTAATAATTTTTACATTATGTTTAAAATTTGAGTAAAAGACATTTTTCGATACAAAAATGAATATTCTTGAGTTCGGTATAATTGTTTTTCCATTTTAATTACTCTAAAATATTTTTATTTTTTATTAACTCATGCAAGAATCTTAAATGATCACAAAAGAGACATTTACCTTACTGCCTCGCGCCAAGTTCCCGCGCAACAAAGTAACTCTCGAATTGCGCAAAGCACACCGTGCCTCTTATATTTCACGAAATTCAGATAATAAAAAAGAGCGGAGATTTTTACAGAACAATATTTCAGTAACTGAACCGATCAATTTCGTTTTAGTCTTAATTGATTCAGAATAAAACATTTTTTTAAATGTATTTTTGCGTTTTTTTGGTTTGTGGCTTTTAAACGGAGATAATGAAAGATAAACAAAAATGAGTGTAAAATTTACATTCAAAAACGTCATTATGGTCGTCGTGCAACCAAATTGTGTACATGTATGTTTGCTATATGTATACCAGATGGCATACATATACGAGCACGTTGAAAGAAGAAAAAAAAAGACAGGAAGTGTGAGTTAGAAAAAGAGAATCAAGAGGCACGAGGTGGTTCGCGTTATTAAGCATCATATCGCGTTACGCTTACTTTGTACACACTAATTATTATATATGGTAATTATTATATTATGTACAAAAGAGAATAGTTTACTGAGATAAATGATACAAAACATAACTTTTAATCTGATGTTCTTGGTTTTTCATCAGGAAGCAAATGGCACACTCGACGAAAAATATTAACACCTACGTTTCATTTTACTATATTGCGACAATTTGTTGACATTTTCATTGAAGAGAGTAACCGTATGATAAACTCTCTAAAAGATAGTAAAGGACCAGTTATAAAAAATTTAGTCCCATTTCTTAGCAAACATACACTAAACGCAATAAGCGGTAATATATGATATTTTCTGTTATTTCTATGTGTAAAATTATATTATTTTAAAAACATTTAAAATACAAAAAGATATTACCCAGATAGCCAACTGAGTGCAAGTTGTTGGCAACTTACCACAAATATTGCTCATATGTTTTCAGCAATATAACAAAAGGGTGTATCCTCTTTTCAGTATATTCTTGCCAGCAACAATTTACAAGATATAATAACAACAAGTTCCCAACAACTCATTGGCAATAAACTTATACTATTTTTCTCAATTTATGAATAACAATTATTGCTCACATATTGCTGACTCACTTGTTATAAACATTGGCTACAACAATTGATTGATAATAAAACTCAGCATATCGATACTGAATTGACAAAAACATTTTTGTTGCATTAAATAAAACCAACACAACAGCAATTGGCGAGCAACTTAATCTATACAATGATATGCTTTATATTGAGTTTTCACATTTGGCTATCTGGGTATTAATTTTTCAGTGCCAGACATAAAAAATGATCTACAAGTTGTCCAAACTAGTGGGTCTGTCCACTAGACCAACTTTAAGTTACGCGACTTAAGTTCGAATATCTCCGCAAAAAAACAATATTTTTTCAATGATTTCTTTTTTGAATAATTTTGCGTCAATAAAAAAACGAGAAAAGATTAAGAAAAATCTTTAGTAATCTCGACGATATAAGCGTTTAAAGAAAAACCTGACAATTTTTTTTCGAAAAAAGGCTTTTTAATATTAATAACAGTCCTTTGATCAAACAAATTATAATACAATGAAAAAACCAAAGAGCCATCTTCAACCTGGATCATAGACTCTTTGATTTTTTCATTGTATCATAAAAGGATTTTGTTTAAAACTTCATAATTGTTTTTGTAATTCAGATTTTTACAACATTCCAACACAGTTTTATAGAGATTCGTTCGTATTTTCAAGGACAAAAGTGTCTTCTAAAAATTGTAAAATTAAAAACAATTTTACAAAAATCTTTTTGGAACGTTTTGTGAAGAATGCATTATTTTAGTGCCCAACTTTGACATGCACTATTTTAGCAATAAATCAATATTTGAACATACTCTTTTTTTAAATAGAAATTTTGAACAATTCTACGTCGATAAAAAAACAAATTGAAAATATCTCTAGTAATTTCGAAGAAATGTTTAAAATGTTTCTGCGCGCCATGATAACTAAATCGCTATAAATATATTATTACGCTCGCGGTAGCGGTTCTGTCCCGCCGATCTCCGCGATTCGCGCACACGACCGCGGGAATGAGAAGACGTGAGTTCTCTTAACAACACTTTATTAAGCTACAAATTATTACAGAAATTACAGGATCGTCTGTAACGCGTCGTGACAGCGTCCGCGATTCGTTTCTCTACACAACTCTGTCGCCCGGCGACGAACAATCACGCCGAGCGCACGCCGTTCACGCGGCTCCCGCGACACATACGCGGTGACCGCCGCGTAACAATATATATATATATTTTGATAAACTTATGAAAAAAACAACAATTATTTAATATATTAGAAGTAGTCAAACTCTCTCTCTGTGAAAAACAATTTACTTACTTTTCGAAATGCCAACGTGTTGTCCAGACTTGGGTCTCTCAGGCCCTTTTCGCACTTCAAACTTCAAATTTCGCAAAGCTATTAAACAGATGACGCTGTTAACGACCTCTATCATTGTCTAAAGTCCTGAAGTTTTTTTTCATGGCCTTCAGATATTGCGCTAAACTAATATCTAGTAGAAACATCAGTTTAAAACTTTTGTCTAGGAGACCTATATCTGGCACTGAAAGGTTAATGTGGAAAAACTGTAATGATAATTTTTACATAATCAAATTTACATATATTGTTTATGTTATAATATACTTGTAATAAATATATTTTTAGAAAGCGCCATGGGTATTTCTTTGCATAATTTTGACACGTTCAAGGAACAGTATCGAAAATCAGTAGAGGATATGGGTCGCTATTTTATTTACAGGTAATTTAGGCGGATACTTTTTTTAATTATGAGATATCTATGTATGTATATGTGTATATATGTATACAGAGTAGACTATTTTATTCAATACATGTAAATATATCGAAAAAGAGAAGAGTTTTTGAAAAAATAATTCAGACAAAAGTTGTATGGCATTGAAGGAGAAAGATGATGGTTACTTAGTTGCTACTTCCCCCTCTCTCTTTTTCCTCAAACTGAGTATGTAGCGTATCTCTTCTGTATCCATATTCTTCTTTATCGTCGCGAATAGATCATGCATTTTTGTATTTTTTTTATGTAGAAACATTGAAGAAGATCCCATAGTGAATCAAAACGTTTGTATCTTTTTTTTTTAAAAAATCTTTAGATTAAAGAAGAATTTTACCCGAATATCAGGTGTAGCTCGTTATTACCTTCTTCCTATCTTTTTAATAAAATGCCAATAAATTTAATATAATTTCGATACGCAGATCACTATCTCCCTGGCTGTATCTCGATTGGATGTTTGCATTATCGCCAACAGGTAGAAAGCAAGCTAAAACTTTAAAGATATTACATGGATTTACTGAAAAAGTGTGTATAATATTGTGTATAATATTGTACTTTTTTTGATTACAGTAGAGACTCTAGTATCCGAACCCCTATTATACATATATTCGAATAATTTAATATTCTAACATTCCATTTTTTACGTTCTGTCCGAACAACGTTTTGTAGCGATGTTTATATGCAATATATTTATATGTACTATTGACAGCTCACAAGAATTTGCTCTACCAACAAGCTAACAGACGCGAGAGGCAAGGGGAATCGTCCGTCCGCTCCACCCAATCTCCTCTACTAAGTAAGTTCTGTCGAAGCGATGGAGATATGCCCACAAGCGAGAACTGTGTGAGCTCACAGACATGTTCTCGCTTGTGGGCATATCCCCACCGCTTCGACAGAACCTATCTAGTAGAGAAGATTGGGTGGAGCGGACGGACGATGCCCTTGTTTCTCGCGTCTGTTAGCTTGTGGGTAGAGCGAATTCTTGTGAGCTGTCAATAGTACATATTTTCCTGTGTTCAGCCGATTAAATCGTAATCATAACATGCGAAATTTTGAATGGTTATAGGAGCGTTACGCTGGATTTTTGTTGTGTAATAAATTAAATATATATATATATATATATATATATATACTATATAAAATATAATATTTCTAAAAAGACTTACGCTCCTCTGATCCGACAAAACGGGCTTTTGCCAGATCATCAATTTGGCTTTAGGCATAAACAATAATTAGCACGATTGAACAAGTACATAGACTGGTTGTAAGAATTCATTCTGCATTTAAACGCAAACAATATTGCTCTGCTGTCTTTTTGAATATAACCCAAGCTTTTGAACGCGTGTGGCACGAGGGCTTGCTATACAAAACCAAGATTGTTCTTCCTAAAAACTATTATATTTTTATTAGATCTTATCTGAGCAATAGACATTTTCAGGTTAAATAAAGAGATGCTATAACACACACAAAATTAAAGCTGGAGTTCCTCAAGACAGCGTGCTGGATCCCACTTTATATCTATTATATAGTTCTGACCTGCCAGTTAGCGAAGGCGTTGTTATCATTTTTGCCGATGACACTGCGATATTGGCAATAGACAAGTGTCCGATCAAAGCATCTACAATACTTCAAATTAGCCTTGACACAATATCCAATTGGCTTAAGGATTGGCGTATTCTCTCGCAAATGAGACCAAATCTGTTCATATTATAATACTTTTACCACAAAAAGAGACTCCTGCCTACGTGTTAATCTCCATGGAATTCAAATACCTCACGCAAATAAAGTCAAATATCTAGGAATGTATATGGACAGACGCCTTAATTGAAGAAGGCATATATTTACGAAGCGAAAAACTCTTGGACTGAAAATGCGCAGTCTTGATTGATTTATGAACAGAAATTTCTATTTCTCAATGGAAAACAAATTATTCTTATATAAATGTATTCTCAACCCAATCTGGACACATACCTAGACATAGTCTTCAGCTGTGGGAAATCACGGCAAATTCAAACTTGGAAATCCTTCAAAGATTTCAATCGAAAACTATCCGTCTAATTGTTGACGCTCTTTGGTACATCTCTAACGATAGTCTACATAAGGATTTAGGCATTCCTACTGTCAAGGAGGAAATTGTCACACGTTTCAGGCAATATAAAGAAAGAATTTTATCTCACCCCAACAAGTTGGTCCATAGATTGATAGATGCTAAGACAACTTTTTATAGACTGAAGAGAAAAGCACTGCAAGATCTACTCATATGCAGAGATGCCAGATTCTGAACACTTGGTAGCATGCGGTAGCATGGAGGGGATGCGCACACAACCTCAGATCGTGTACGTGTGCGCTCGAGACTTTGGGCGCGATCGCACACGTACACGATCTGAGGTTGTGTGCGCATCCCCTCCATGCTACCGCATGCTACCAAGTGTTCAGAATCTGGCATCTCTGCTCATATGAGCTGATTATATTATATATACGGAGTGGTCACTGATCCATCCGTGCAAATCATTAACTTACTTAACCTATTGCTGAATGTCTCTATTTAGACAAATTTCAGTATGAATAATATAAAAAAAAAGTCAATTTTAGTCAATTTAGATTTTTTATCATAAAAATATGGGTTTCATTTCCCGAAGAAGGAACCACGTGCACTTTGTTTGTCATATCAAACACTATTTTTGCGTAAAATTTCAGATTGATTGAGAGCAAGAGTCATTTGGAAGTATATCTAAAAACTTATGTGACTTAGCAGCCAAAAAGATATAGAATCTTTAAATATTGCACAAAACTAAATTTTGAAGCAACTTTTTTTGTTGATTTCAATTTGAATAAATAAAGAGTAATGCATCCCAGATAGCCAACTAAGTGCAAATTATTGGCAACTTGCCACAAATATTGCTCATATGTTTTCAGCAATATAACAAAAGGGTGTATCCTCTTTTCAGTATATTCTTGCCAGCAACAGTTTACAAGATATAATAACAGCAAGTTCCCAACAACTCATTGGCAATAAACTTATACTATTTTTCTCAACTTATGAATAACAATTATTGCTCACATATTGCTCACATATTGCTGACTCACTTGTCATAAACATTGGCTACAACAATTGATTGATAATAAAACTCAGCATATCGATACTGAATTGACAAAAACATTTTTGTTGCATTAAATAAAAACAACACAACAGCAATTGGCGAGCAACTTAATCTATACAATGATATGCTTTATATTGAGTTTTCACATTTGGCTATCTGGGATAAAATGATTGTTCTATTATCCAAAAATTCTATTTAACCACTTGTTTTTTTCTTAATTCGGGTACGGGAGTTTCTACTATGTATAGGAAGAAGGTAGGAACTCTAAAATAACTCGAGAAATAACGTTTTTGGAAAAAAATTATAAATATAAAAGGTGTAGGATTTTGAGAGAGGAATGCAAACGGTGACTTTAAACTTGATCTAAGGTCAAATTTAGAGATCATTTCAAAGTCAAAATAAAATTTTTAAATGGAAAGTCCTATTTCTGCTATCGGAAATGAAAAGACCAGAAAATGTTATGTTCAGACATGTAGTCATATTTGAGAATGTCGAGGCTTAAAGATCTACAGTTTAAGGGTTTCAGAGCTTGAAGGTCTACGGTGTAAGGGATTCTGAGATTAAAATGTTTACAATTTTGGAGTCTCAAAGTTTCAAGGTCTAGGTTTTGAGAATTTTAAAGGTCTGAGATTTGAGGGTTTGAGAAGTTTAGGGTTTATGGTTAATGGTTTAGTAATAATGGTTTGTTAGTTGGTTTATTTTCTCGAAATTTCGGAATCTAATTGTTTTTAACCTCTAAGTAACCTTTAATTTGACCTCTTAACATGATTACTATATAGTCATGTCTGAACGTAAAGATTTCTGTTCTTTTCATTTCCGGTATCAGAAATAAGAGTTCTTATTTAAAAATTTTATTTTAATCTTGAAATGACTTCTAAATTTGACCCTTAAGTCAAGTTAAAGGTCATCGTTGTATTCTTCTCTCAAAATCCTCAACTTTTGTAATTACAATTTTTTTCAAAAACATTATTTCTTGAGTTATTTTAGGGTTCCCACCTTTTTCCCCACTCTGTATAACAAAAAGTAAAATTAAATAAAGAATTAATTAATTTTAATTAATTATAATTACTATAAAACGTACTTTCTTTATTTGTGTAGGTCATTATGGAAAGAAAACTTTATCATAAACGCACAGAAGGCCGATATTTAAAAAACATTGGAAGTAATAGATTGATAGAAACAGATGACGTAGAAGTGACTGGAAGTACGTACCACAATCAGATGATGTTGTTATTGAAACTTAATAGGGGTATACAAGATGAGACAATAATTGAGTGAGATAATATTAACACAACAGAGCATCTAATTGTTTTTGCTACATCTATTAAATTTTGTTTAATATTTTACTTACACTATATAGAAGATAAATTAAAAAAACGTAGATGAAGAAAACCAAGCTATTAAAAAGTACTTCAAATTAAATAGAAACTATAAGCCATAAGCTATCTTATAAATTTTAGATTAATTATGACTTAAATTTTATGTTATTGTGCATAAATTACTTTATCATTTAAACAAATTTTCAAAGACCATGACAAGAAACACCTATATGTGTTTTTCATATTTGATATAAAAATACGTAAAGCAGGACTTTTGTTAATAATATCATACATTATCTATGTTTCTATAATTTTTTAAACTGTCATGCAAGAAGAAATAGAAATGGTTTTGATTTACTTGTGCTAATTGGCTAATAATGATCAAAAGACAAAAAAATGATAAAAATGTATCACAATTATTAAAATTTATAATTAATAAAAAATCTTATAAGAGGAGGTCGCGACGTTGTACCAATCGATTTGGACGAAATTTATAAGATTGATAGATGACTATGTAGGGTATTGCAAAGTAAAGTAATAAGACGCACTACTCAAGCATTCGCGAGAAAATCAAATTTGAAAATTTCGAGTTACACTATAAGGATGTTAAATAGATCGTTTAACCGAAGATTGCGTAGCGTAGCGATAGCGTACTAGGTTAGTAGCGTCGACGCTGCTGGTTCGAGTCTCGATATACTTTTTTTTTTCAAAATTCTACAGTATAATCTAGATGTAAGTAATACATTTTTTATTTATTTATTGCATGTTATAAAAGTGCTTTGTTTTGCATAAAAAATTCGTGATTTAAAACATACGGTAAAAATAAATAGATTAATTCTAATTACTATTTAATTGTGTTCATAAAAAGCGGATAAATAATTGTACGCAATATGTAAAAATATACGCAACATGTTTTATTTATTGGAACTAGATGGGATAATAAACAATATAATGCAGGATTAGTTTGACCGGACCACGAATCTATTATTAAAAGAAAGTTTTCTTTGTTTACATATGGTGATAATATTTCTTTTAAATATTGTGTATACAGATTTGTTGTAAGTTTTCCGGACTTCAAAGATGTTACCACGACATTTGTATATATAGTAAAAAATTTATCGGTAGCTTGTTGTACCTTGGACCGAACACTCCTGTCGCTTCTTGTAAACATAAGAATATGCTTTAAAACATGTTGTATATATTTTTACATATTGCGTACACTTATTTATCCGCTTTTTATGAACACAATTAAATAGTAATTAGAATTAATCTATTTATTTTTACCGTATGTTTTAAATCACGAATTTTTTATGCAAAACAAAGCACTTTTATAACATGCAATAAATAAATAAAAAACGTATTACTTACATTTAGATTATATTGTAGAATTTTGAAGAGAAAAAAAAGTATATCGAGACTCGAACCAGCATCGAGTACTACTAACCTAACCTAACCTAACCTAACCTAGTACACTATCGCTACGCTACGCGATCTTCGATTAAACGATCTGTTTAATATCTTTATAAAGTAACTCGAAATTTTCAAATTTGATTTTCTCGCGAATGCTTGAGTAGTGCGTCTTATTATTTTATCCTGCAATACTCCACATTGTCATCTATCGATCTTATAAATTTCGTCCAAATCGATTGGTACAACGTCGCGACTTCCCCTTGTTAGACTCTGAGATTTCTAAACGCGAAATATATAAACAATAATAAAAGTCGTACACTAGATGTGGCGGAAATATGTATACAGGGTGTTTCATAATTGCCGTCTAACCGCTCGTAGGTAGATAGAGGGGTTATTCTAAGACGAAAAGTTCTATACCACTTTGCAAGATTCGCAATAATTAATAAAGAAATATTAATTAATAAAAATCCGCTAATCAGCATCCAGCGTAAGGACAGCTCAGTCTGTCGCGTCGTAGCGACGGAATACAATAACGTGGATAGCGCGCTGCCCGAACGCAGCCTATATGCTGTCTTTGTATGCACATGTTATTCTATTATCTCTTTCTATTCCATCGCTACGAAATATAAATGACACAAGTCTGTCAGTTACATTCGAAGCGGGAAGACGGTTTGCGTCCTGTTGCGTAATACTGACAACTACGTGACTGCCATTTCCGTCTCTCTTTTTCTCATACCGAATATCTATGTAGCGTATCTTTTCTTATCCATATTCTTCATGATCTTGAATAGATCATTATTATTTTGTAAGTTTTTATTAAAACACTGAAGAAGATCCCATAGTGGATCAAAACGTTTGGTAAAACTTTTTTAAAATCTTAGAATTATAAAAGAATTGTACCCGAACATCTGGTGTTACTGTTAGCTTGTTATTGCCATTTCCTTAATTCTTTTTATTTAAACTTTATTATAGTGTTTTGGAAAGTTCTTGAGTTAGGTTATAAGAATCTGCAATAAAAAATAGGAAGTTCCATCTAAAAAAATCGATGTGACCTTGACTTTGACAATGCAACTCAAGGTCAAATCAATGGTACCATCTTATGTCCCCCTCAAAGTCATAAAACTTTGATTTGAAACATTTGTCGATTTAATGCAGTGTTTTTAAAATATTTTAGTGGATATTTTAAAAAATGGAATATCCTGTATATGTATACATATACGGGGTGTCCCGTAATTGCTGTACAATTTCTTGTGAGCAGGTAGAAAGGATTATACTGAGTCAAAAAGTCCTTCACAACTTTCCGAGATTCGCAATAATTACCGAGATCTTAATTAATAAAAATCTGCAAATAAGCGTGCATAAGACAGCTTGGCGCGCTTCGCGCCCTTATGGTGTTACATATACTACACATATACATAAAATAATAAAAGGTAACCGCGAAGCGCGCCGGGCTGTCTTCCATAGAAGATGCACGCTCATTCGCAGATCTTTATTAATTAATCTCGGTAATTATCGCGAATCTTGCAAAGTGAAAAAAGGTTATATTGAGTCAAAAAGTTCTTGTAAAGAAAAAGTTCTTTACAAGAACTTTTTGACTCGATATAACCTTAATATAACTCTCTATCTGTCCACGAGAGATTGTACGGCAATTACGGGACACTCTGCATATACATATTTCCGCCACAACATCCAGCGTACGACTCTTATTACCGTTTATATATTTTGCGATTAAAATTGATGTTCATTAAATATTATCTATTAGTGGTTTATAGCTTCTACGGTTTACTTTAATTTAATTTACAAACAAATATATTAAAATATGTAAAAAATATGAAATTCCAAGCATCGTATAAACTGTGTTTATTTTTTGAGTTAGTTCAAAAAAAGCGACTCGCTATGTTGGATCTTTTAATAGCGGCATTTCGAGAAAATCAAATATCCGATTCGGACATCAGAGAAGAAGTCGACACCTTTATGTTCGAGGCATGTTTATGTCTTATGCATATACATATATTTTTACTATATTCTTCGAAAACGTATCAAAAGATATACTAAGAAATACATAAATAAATTAACGAGACTTGTACAATTACAGGGTCATGATACTACGGCAATGGGTGTGTGTTTTAGTTTGTTATTATTAGCTGAGCACAAGGATATTCAGGTATTTCGCGTGATACATAAATAAAAATAAGAAAAATATAATAAAGAGTTTGTCTTTGTTTAGTTTGGATTTTTATGAAACTATTTTGTTGTGATATATTTTCTCTGTATTTAATTTTAACAAGAGTAGAAAATATATCTATTAGAAATAAATACAGATAATGCTCTCGTAAAATCTCAGAAGTTTTTATAAAAACATTTTTAAGTAAAAGCAGCAGAATAACACAACTTTCAAAAATATATAGGATCGTGTTAGAACTGAAATAAACGGTGTGATGGAAGAGAATGAAGGAAAATTAACTATGGCGTCCTTACAAAAGCTACCGTATTTAGAAAGATGCTTGAAGGAAGCGATGCGATTGTATCCAAGTGTGCATTTAATATCGCGCGTTCTTTCAGAAGATATAAAATTCCGTACGTATTAGTGTTGCGCAACGGATTTTTAATATGTCTACATAAATTATGTTACGTTACATGTTACTGCAATGTACGTAAGTGTATACACACACACACACACACACACACACACACACACACACATACTTATATAAATATTATTTTTTGTCTGTAATAGAGTCGTATACAGTGCCAGCTAACACAATTGTGCATCTTAATATCTATGGCGTCCATAGAGATCCTAACTTTTGGCCGCACCCAGACGTATTTGATCCGGATCGATTTTTGCCCGATCAAGTGCAAAATCGTCATCCTTATTGCTACTTACCGTTTAGTGCGGGACCACGGAATTGCATAGGTAAATTACGCACTTCGTCTTTTTTTTATGAGAAAACAGTTTTTCTAATTCATTGCATGTTTGCGGCAGGTCAACGGTTTGCTATGTACGAAATGAAGACTATAGTCGCTTCTCTAGTGCATCATTTCTACTTGGAGCCTGTTGATAACTTGAAGAACCTTCGGATTAATATTGATTTGATACTTCATCCTGCTTATCCACTTCATATAAAATTTATCCCGATCAAATAAATAATATCAGCAAAATTAGGGAAAGGAAAGAGACAACTTCAATATCTCTTTATAAACATTTATTGAGATAATATTACATATATAAATGCATAAAAATATAACTTAATATAAATATATATAAAAATACATAAAAATATAATTTGATATAAATATACATAAAAATATACATAATGAGACGTATCTCTTTTTACGACTTCACATTTTTTGAGGTTTTGCTGTGTTTTGATTTAATGTCTTTAGCTCGCTCGATTTAAATTCGACAATTTGTTCAAGATGTGGTTAATTTTTCAGAAGGCAGCTCGCTAGTTGCCTCATCTTGAGAAGCCGCCGCCGTCTCAATTTCGATCACTGAAGCTGCTGGTTGCGCCCTCTGTGGTTGCGCGCTTTGCGCCACCGATCTCGTACCTGCCTTTGGACATTCGAATTTCCTATATCCCGTCGCCTTGCAATAAAAGCAAACCGTCTCTGATTTGCATGATTTTGTTTCATGCTCCTTCTTTCCGCAATTCCTAAACATTAACTCTTTGTTCTTGACCGCATTTGACACCGGCAGTGATTTTTTTCAAAGTCTGACACACCTTCGGTTACACACTGCATTTTCTCGAGGAAGATGTTGAGTGACTCGTCCGCTACCACGAGGGTGGTTACTCTGAGAGAACTTTGATTTATGCCACTAATTAAATGGATGGCATCACTCTTCGAAAGATTTAACTGGTGCAATAACGATAATTATTAATCGCGTTTTGATTAAATGTCTCTTTTGAAGTGATCCACTTTCTTAATTCCGCTTTTTGCATTGCTCGATAGAACGACAAATTTCTTTCAAAAATTTTCACTAACTCAGTCTTTAGATTTGTCCATGACTTGATCATCACACCTGTCTGTATGTCGTACCATTTTTTTGCATTTTTCGTGAGCCTGTTTGCAGCGGCCAATAAAACCACACCGTCTGTTGCACCATGCACTTGTCCTATCGTATTCACTCTGCAAATCTACTGGTTTACATTCTCGTCTTGATTTCCGCTAAACTCTGGAATTTGAGACGCGAGCCACAACACTTTGACACCAGATTGATCTTGGCTGCTACTTGCACTAGCCGTTGAGTGCGCAACAGGAGTAGAGCTTTTTAAAGCCCGTTCTACATTGATCGCAAGCGCAAACGCAAGGTATAGATCTCGTAGAATTGACCAATCACGCTGGTCAATTGGCTGATTTGATCAATACGATTAGTCAATTCTATTAGACCTGTTTCTTGCGTTTGCGCTTGCAATCAATGTAGAACAGGCTTAACGTACCAGCGTTTTCAGCTTGTCTCTCGTCTGACACTCGGGGATAACATCCCGAAAACATAACGCAAACTAATAACTCACGCAACGGCCTATTAACACTAGATATACCAGCTATTTAAATATACCTATTAAAAAATACAAAAAATATATTTGTTACGAATATATATAAAGTAACATTAAGTTCATAAAATGTATTCTCTACCCAAGTAGCATAAAAACGTTCTCAGAATGTTCGGCGAATGTTAGAACAGTAACAGTGAAAAACGTTTTTGTTATGTTAGAAGTTCGCTCAGGACTAACATTCTCCTAATATTCAGCAAACGTTCTCAGAACGTTTTACTGAAACGTTTCCGTAACATTCGGCGAACGTTACACAGAGAGAATAAAAAAATTTTTCGCAGGTTGCATTTTTACACAGCTTCGAGATTTCACTTGAATTAATTTTTGAAGGCCCGATTCAGCTCGCCAATCATCCAATGAACTCTATTGAAAGAAACTGGATCTGAAAAAAAATCTTAAGATGATGGCAGGATTTAAACTCGAGACCTCTATATTCACAGCCCCTGCACTCAGTCCGCGAGACCACTTATTCCTTACTAGAATGTGATTATTTTTATCTACTTATTCTCAAGCTATATCTTGTACACATTTTATTTATTATTATTTCTTTAAATTATTATTTTATTAAAAATATTGCAGTGTAATGTA
>NW_018021347.1:36320-39538 GCF_002006095.1 Pseudomyrmex gracilis | reverse complement strand
TAACATTCGCTGAACGTTTTTATGCTACTTGGGTACAAACATTTCAAACTTATATTAGTTCAACATGTTAGATCAGTGTTCGGGGTCTAACATAAAACATGTCAAACACAAAATTAACATTCGCTGAACGTTTTCATGTTACTTGGGTACTTATAGCTACAAAAGTCATAACATCATTTCGGAAAGCAAATGTTACATGCAATAGGAATTTTGAATTGAAATTGCACGACCAGTCAAAATGACTGGTCTGGTAAATGGTAGTGTTAATAACTGCAGGCCGCGCAGTTATTAATAGGCCGTTGCGTGAGTTATTAGATCGCGTTATGTTTTCGGGATGTTATCCCCGAGACGTAGTATTATCTATTGTTACCGGCTATGCACGGCTGATGGACTGAGTCTTTCCTATACTTACGAATTTTTGAACACTGATGAAAATCAAAATTTGGGGACAAAGCGTATGTACAATTTTTCAATAAAGGAGTTTATTGACCCCAAGATCTAGATCTTAAGATCTAGTTTTTGCCTCGTATTGATCACTTCTCTCACATTAAATAATATTTTAAGTATATGATAAAGTATATGATGTACAAAATAAAAATATATTTTACAAATAAACGTTTATTTAAAAAATAATGTTAGGTAAGCGTAATTATATAAACATTAAATGCTATTGCATGCTTTTTACATAATACATTACGTTCATATAATGCATATACAAGCATACTTTTAATCCAATATATCTTTATTTAAGTATCGATATTATCGATAATATCGATGCAAGATGTTTGATATTTTATATGTATCGATATTCTTGTCTACAATACGTATCGATACGATGTATCGATACTTGTAAGTTGTATCCATAGACATATAATATATAGACTGCGCATTCCCTACCTTTGCCATGTTAAGAAAATGTCTTCAACGTTGAGAGAGACAGCTGGTATTGAACAGTAGCCTCATCTTTGTCTAGCAAAGTAGTGGGGGAAAAAGAAGTCTTCGCTGATTGATAGAATAGTAGTGGAAAAGTGGGGATAGAAAAATAGTGAGGATGAAGAAGAATGAAAGAGGGTGTGTCTTGCCGAAGTTAGCGCTACGTAGCGCTACGTAGCAACTTCATGTAGCAGTTGCAACTGCTGCGTTACTTCTGCTGGACAGTATTGCTACGTGCAGCATGTTCTAAGTAGTGGCCGCCATTTTTGTAAGCAGTTGCAACTGCTACATGAAGCCGCTACGTAGCGCTACGTAGCGCTAACTTCGGCAAAACACACCCAGAGATTAAGGGGTGATGGTAAGTTAGATGGTATAAAACAGTCACAGATGTCTATACTACTACTAGATCGCTAACTTCGGCAAACAAGGTGAGGCTGGCAGGATATCCGGTTTCGGCCATGACAACCTACAACAAAATGGCTGCTCCCGCTAGTATATGAAATATAGTATATCGTTCTTTTATGTCATGGCCGAAACCGGATATCCTGCCAGCCTCAGTTTTTCCATATCCCACAGTCTCAAGTTAGCGATCTAGTAGTAGTATAGACATCTGTGGAAACAGTAGATCCCACCACAGACATTGATAGACAGAGAAAGAGTTACTATTCAAAGTATGTTGTCTCTCTCAACGTTGAAGACATCTTTTCAGCCAAACGCGCAGTCTATATATTATACGTCTATGGCTGTATCGCCCATCTCTAATAGAAGTCATAGAATGGCGTATGGATTAACCGTTGTAGGTCCAAGAGCCACAAGCGCACCAAACCCATATATGTAATACTCCTATATTGCTAGTACGGTGCCGACCTGAAGCTCACCGTTACGGTGCAGACAATATAGTAGCCTCTCTCTCCAGCTGCTTTGTGCGCATGCGGTGAACATTCAAGCACGCTTGCGCATTTTTCTTTCTCGCGTCTTTCTCTCACTTTCTAATGCTTTGTCTCGCTCGCACTCACTTNGTAGATGCGCCTGCGCATAATGACGCTCGACCATCTATGCCCATATTTGGACTTTGTGCGTCTCCCTTTCTCGGGCCTCGTGCCTCTCATTGCGAAGATACGCGACTAGCAATATAAGAGTATTACATATATGGCTAAAACAAGCGGCTGAAACCGTCGCAAGAAACCTCGTACGAGTCGTACCTCTCTATCTCTCTACTGCGTGACGTCACGTGTGACAAGTTCCACGGTAACACTGCAAGAAACTACAATGGCATGGCCGCTCTCAGGCTTCTCTCTGGCAACAGTGCTCCAAACCTAATGTTAATCATAAATTCCTAAAATGGCGTATGGACTAACTCAAATCGGTCCACTAGGCCAAATCACACTAGCAATTAAAGATCGGATTGCAATTGCTATTGGCGATTGGCGATTACTTTTTAACCAATCAGAGCAAAGCAGGCAGCGATTGAGATTAGTGACTGTTGTTTAGGCCATGCTCTATTTTACAATTGTCAATCGCAGTCGGCGGCCAATTGTAACCAATAAAGTATCGTGATTTGCTCACGTGATGGATTCATTTGGCCTGTTCTACAATACAGTCGCAAGCTGTAAGTCGTAAGAAATTGACCAATCACAGATCAATTACAGTGGAATAATCAATTGTGACTTTTTTACGACTGTATTGTAGAACAGGCCTAAATGATATGAGAAAAACTATTAAGAGCCGTGACAAATCACAATCGATTATTCTTCTGTACTTTGTCTGTGATTGGTCAATTTCTTACTATTACGGCCTACAACTCTCCATTGTAGACGGCTCTTAAGAGGATGCTGAACCGCCGCGTAACCTTGGAATCGGCTACTTGGCCGCTGGCGTCTGCTACGCTGTCCAGAAGGTAGCGCCATCTAATCGGACGACAAGGATAGATATATGTATCTTTTTCTTTGTCTCTCGATCGGTTCGCCCGTCTTTCTTTTAGACTGAGACAGACTAATCGTTGGTTCTTGCGTTCTTCCCGTCTTTTGTTAGGGTGCGATCCCATGCACTGTTATTTTTCGCGTAACGCGTAACGTGTAACCAATCAGAGAGGTTACGTGGTTTATATTACGCGAAATTGAATGTCCTTAGCAGGGTTGGGCACGTATTATACGTGAGGTATTTTACATTGTATTATACTTGGTATTGTACAGTATAATACATCGCTTAGTTTTATACATATTATACTTCGTGTGGCGCCATCTCTACATCATGTGTATAGTAAATTTTTAAGTCCAACATCCATG
>NW_018021347.1:27217-28965 GCF_002006095.1 Pseudomyrmex gracilis | reverse complement strand
ATATATATATATATACACTTATGTATTATATATTAACTTTACCAATAATAGCTGTATTATTTTCGTCAATGCGTACAGCATCTGTTTTATCATTATATCCTTTAAAANATGTGTGGTCTAAAATATTTTCACATTGACTTGCCATGAACCAACCACAATAACCACATCGAATGTGCTATAAAAAATAATAATTATATTACATATTGATCATATAAAATTATATTATAATTTTTAATTTTTTTACTTGATCTGATGTTTTAATAACTTAAGAAGTTTTATATTTTAATTTTTATAAATAAATACTAACCTCCATATTGATTATGTCGAACTCTGCACTCACACATATATACTGATGCAAACGCGCGTAATACGTTCGAATTGTAATTGTACGCGACTTTTTGACACAGGCGTAAAGAAAACGCGGAACGTCTCTGATTGGTTACGCNATACGCGTTACGCGAAATATAACTGCATGGGATCGCACCCTTAGATTCACAAGCGAAGTCGAATATTGTAACGCTTGCCGTGAGTCTCAGATAATTCACACACAAGATACATATATATATATATATATATAAGCTTTCTCATTGCATCGTTAGTATATAATGTTTAAATATGTAGGCATACAGCATAATAAAAAGGTGTTAATTTTCTTAATAAAAAATTTATTTGCTTTCCAAACATTTATTGTTTGCAGTGATTCTGTAGACTGTTTTCTTTTTTTTTAGAGAATCGTTTTTTTCTTTATGCAGTAACTTTTTCACAATTTCTGAGTCTGCATTTGTACTAGTTTGTTGATAAAACAGGACGGTTCAGCATCTTCTTAATGTCAAGACAGGATGTTTGAGCAGATGCGAGTCAAAGCACAAGATGTTCGTGTGAGTGATTCTTTATTATTTGATACCCCAAAACAAATTACAAATGTTTTAATTGCGGCAAACAGTTTTACGTGCATAAGACAGCCTTGATGCACGCTTATTCGCGGATCTTTGTTAATTAAGATCTCGGTAACTATTGCGAATCTAGCAAAATGGTAAAAGACTATTCGACTCAGTTTTACTTCTTCTACTTTCTTCTGCCTACGAGAGATGTCACACAAATTCTAGGACACCCTGTATAGGGATATTATTGTTGTATATTTGTTTTTAAATTATTTTTTTATCCAACATCACGGAACATAGGAAAAATCTTACAATGAGTACTTAAGGTTATATACATCAGACGGCCTTGAAAATGTAATAAAGGATATCTGGAAAAAAGCGAACCTGCCAATAATAGGTAAGCTTTTACGTGACTAAGGTTAGCTTCGCATTTTTTGAATCTCGTGTAATTTCCAAATGCTGACACACGTAAGCATTTGGAAAGTATACGCTAATTCATATCTGATCTGATAAATAGATTGTCTAAAAATCAGTCATCAATTTAATATTTTATACAGTTTCCGTCTACTACATCCGACAACTATATACAACTACATCCCGTAATATTAGTTAGAGCGATAAAACACATGGTAAGATTCTTGAAAACATTAAAATCATGACAATTTGATGTAAAAGTTAATCACAATCATTTTTGTTTTTCATGTACTATGGATATAAAAGGATGTTTCTTCTGTCAATACGACAGACGAAACATGTATGTCCACTTCACCGGAGAAAGAAACATACCTAGAATTATGTTCTAGAACATTAGGTAGTAGGTGCCATGAAAGAGGCTATGGTAAGATTTTTGAAGACATTAATTTGAAA
>NW_018021347.1:18598-26128 GCF_002006095.1 Pseudomyrmex gracilis | reverse complement strand
AAATCGACTTGTCAATAATTGGTCGAAATTCGTGTCCATTTTTAAGTCGAATCGACTACAAATTTCAACCGTCGATCGACTAATATAATCGACGTCGAATCGACAAGGTATTTCTGACTGGGAAAACATAACAATTCGGGAACTTACACCCGAATTAACTATTAGAGGCCCGATTAAAGTTCGCCGATCAACCGATAAACCCGGTTGAAAAGAACCGGCCCGGAAAAAATCCTTAGGTGGATTCGAACTCGGGACCTCTAGATTCGCAGCCCTTGCACTCAGGCCGCGAGACCACTGGACCGGTCACATCCTATAACATTAGGTAGTGTTATGAAAAACGCTATGGTAAGATTTTTGAAATCATTAAAACCATAAATAATTAAAATAGACCTTCTCACCCTTTGGGACTACTGTTCGAAGTAGTTAAAAAATAAATATTTAAGTGCTATAGTGGAATTAAAATCATGGAAATCTGATGTAAAAGTTAAGGAGATCCTTAACTGAATCTGTTTTATCGACTGAATTTACGGCGTATGGCGTCAGATTGTAGTAATAATTCTTTAATATAAAAAGTTGTGCAGTTTGTATGTAGAAAACCAACTACGTCCCGTTTTCGGAACAACATAAAGAACAATATAGAGCTCTCAGAACTGTTTTCAGAAGGTTAGCGTAAATAAATAGTGTGCGTGAAATAATGAATAAATAGTGTGTGTATTCCAATATTGTTCTGAAAATATTCACGCACACTATTTATTCATACTAGACTTCTAAACGCATTTCTGAGAGCTCTATATTGTTCTTTATGTTGTTCCAAAAACAATACGCAAATGGTTTTCTACGTACAAACTGCATCACTTTTTATATTAAACGAATATTACTAGAATCTGACGCCAAAAGATGTAAACTCAGTCGGTAAGTCGACAAAGTTTGACCGTCGGTTTAGGATGCCCTTAAGAGGATGCTGAACCGCTGGCAAAAGTTCGCTCAGCTGCTACTCAACCGCTATGCTATCGGGTAGGTGGCGCCATCTCTCGGGACCAAATCAAACCAAAACAAGGATAGATGACATGAGAGACCCAAAGATAGACATATGTTTTTCTCTGACGCTTCTGCTAAAATTGTACTAATTGTATTTCCAAGTTTTCTTGTCTCACAAGGCTTCAAATTCTTTTTTGAAACACTCAAAATATTCGTCTATGTTTCTAGTTTGGGATAAAGACATTTTTATTTGGATTTATATGGCCAATTTTGCATATAAAGTAAAAATGTAGTTTCTGTGCTATCAGTCTAAAAACTTTTTTTTGTTTTTCTTAAATTTTTAGGCTTTATCCCATTCTTTACTATATTTTCTTTATTTCTGGAGAACCATTTTTTATTCCGATTCATAGTTTTCACAAAAAGTTGGAAATACGAAATGATGGTAAAACAGGACGGTTCAGCATCTTCTTAATACCAATCATTTTTGTTTTACATGTACTATGGATATAAAAAAATGTGTTGAATCTCGCGTCAAAATAAACGTTACATGTACTCCACGAAGAATAAAATTATATTTCGGACGTTATCGTGATCAACCGGAAATCTCTATTAATAGTGATATACGAAATAATTTTACTTCTTTGTCTTTAAAAATAAATTTGGTGTCATTTTTTACGAAAGATCGCTTCAACATCTTAGACATCACAATCCTTTTCCTGAATCGCGAGAATATTAGAATCAACAACCAAATAACATATTTACAAAGTGAAAAATATTGGATACATGCGAAATATAATTGCAGTTTAGAGAAAGTTGCAACGGTTTTTTCATATGTCCAGCAATCTTAAGAAACATAGTAAGTTAACCCTTAGCGGTCGGAAGGCGCCTCTCCGGCGCCACGGCTATTCGGGCCGCAGGTCGGATGGCGCGCGAGCGGCGACAACGGTGTTTATGTTACATTACGATGAACAATCAAAATATAACATTTTTATAATATAATTTATGTAGACGGTCATTTTATTGTACCTATAACGTGCCCGACACATTCGCGAAAATCGCGTCGTNCTGCCACCTCACCCGGCCGAAAATGTCGTCGACCGCAAAGAATTAATAATACATTCGTGCATGAAAAATTACTTTTCTTGAGTTAAAATATGAATTATAAATATTTTTTGTAATAACTTACTTATTTATCTCTAGCACCAACGTTTTTCATTCTATAGATATTTGATTTTGTTGCGTATTCCCGCTGAATGGATATTTCCATATTGGAAAAACCCAGCAATCAGGCCACATTTAGTATTCGCATTTATCACAACAACGATGAAATTGCTTTGTCACATATGCCTGGTAATAGAAGTGTTGAAGGAAATATATCCTGTACATACACTTTCCTTCTACACCTACAGTAATGTCTACTCACGTAGTAACAATAGCAGTCGTACCTTCTACCGTAGCAAATTCCTTTTCTTTTTTTTGGGTAAACATTATAATAATCAAAGTACAGATGAACAGTGCAATGTTATATGCAAAATCTCTTATTACAAATATCAAGCATCATGTTAAAACACTTGAAAAGATGTATCATGATCACGTGTACTTTATGCAGCACTTCCAATAAATTCTAGCCATTACGAAAGTGTAATAACTAAAAATCATGTTTTCTTCAAGTAAGATACTACTCAAGACAATAAAACGAGTTTATGAACAAATGTACTTAAACTGACACGATAGCACTAACACCAATGTTTTTCAGTGAAGCTGAAATTACATACGATGAAGAAATAGACTCACTTGCACAAAAAAAAACAGTAACATGTTTAGTAGCACGTAACGTAATACAAGAAATGTTTAGTGATTGGTTACCTTCATTAAAGCAGTCTGATTCTTGGTTTATGGGAGGTTTTTCAACATTTTATGGAGTGTATATTATCGATCAGGTAATTCATATTATTATCATAGTCGTTTACACTTGTAACTTAAAAGGTTTGTTACACACAAATATTATTTATAATAAACTTTTTTCTACTAATATATATTTACACTAATGTATTATTTCTGTGTAACACTGTTGTAATATTACTCTTTACATTTTTATTAAGATCCAAAATTAGTATCAGCACATAGGTATGTATTAGATTCTATGTATACATATGTATATGTATATATTTATGAGTATATACAGTATCGTCACTTTCTACATTTACCCCATAACTTCAAACCCCAAATTTATTTATATTAGAAAACAGCAGATCAACAGTTTAATACTTTGTTTTTCTGAATAAAGAAGCTTTTTTTTCGATTATACCTTATGAATATTTTACTTAGAAATATATTTTTTTATTATTTGTTTATCATAACAACGACAATTTTGAGTATCACTATACAATAAACTATAAATATATGTGTGAGTCTCAGATACACACAAGATGAAACGGATACGGCAAAATGTGTAAATTAGACACAGACTCAATCGCACACGACAAGACACGGACACAGAACTGAGACAATCGGACACACTTACAATTGGACACAAGTTAAGACGGACACACGACATTCTCAATCAGACACACGACGCTTGTAGTGACATATTATACTGGCGAACATTGACAAGCAAAGTAACTAAAATTAAAGCAAGATTTCATATAGGTTTCAACTTTTCACTCAAATCGAAAAAAAAGTGCAGGCCGCCTTTGACTACACGTTTAAAGCACAAACAAAAAGAACATAAAAAAAGTAATCTTGTTTTAATACTATTGTGTCCGATTGAGACTATCGTGTGTCTCTTTCATCTCGTGTTTGTTTCAACTTGTGTACGATTAAAACTGCATACGATTGCGACTGTGTTCGATTTATACATCTTGCTTTGCTTGTTTTATTTTTTAGTTTATCTGGAACACACCTGTCTGTGACACTTATATTCATATACGCAGAGAGTGTCGATATATACACAGTTTTACATTTTTACATATAGAAACATATAGGAGTAATGTGTGTAAACTATGTATGTACAAAACACAAAACCAATATAACGTCTGTGTTAAATATCACAAATTTTTGTTAGAAATGTTTAATATTTTTTTTTTGTTATATATATAGTTAGTATATGCTCATATAAAGTTTTTGTATCTTACTTTATACTAAAAAATGTGTTGTACTGGTACTACGCTGCTTTTATAATATGAAATGTTTTACTAAAAGATGTCATAGATTTTGCTTTTTTCGAAACTGTATTGGTCAATCTGTATTATTACATAAAACTGTATTGTATGTGCGTACAATAGCTGAGTTAAGTAAATAGTATAATTATGAAAGTAAAATTATGAAAGTAATTTGTATAATTATGGAAACTATTGTGTAGATTTTCGGTCAATCTTTACTGAAGTCGCTACTAGTCCAAACACGACGAGAAATTCTTGATTTTATAGAAGCATATGTTACACATGATCTTCCAGGTAAAGAAAATTCAACGTTCATATCTCTAAGCTTAATTTTTAGCGAATTGTGGCGAAAGAGTGGTAAGAGAATCACATTTATTAATATATAAATAATATATAAAAATAATAATAATAATAATAATAATAATAAATAATAATATATAAATTTACAGCCATTAATATAGATAAATTTTTAAGTATAAACTTAAACTTATTATACAATTGGAATTATTTTGTAGCACTCAGTATATTTTACATGGTCACTGACATGGACAAATATGTTCTATACAACTCCATGTTTAGAGAAGCCATAAACATACATCATAACACGTGAGTATAAAAATTATCATAATTTGTGCAAACTTTATACTTGTGTACTTCATATTATACGGTATCGTCAAACCGTGAAGAAAATATTATCTACTTTCTGGAAACTTTAGTAACTACCATCAACACTTTTGTACTTTCGTTTGTTATTAGTTCATCAAGTGATACATATAATACGCAGTCAAATTTCGATATTTTATGGAGCAAATTACTATCTGAGATGTCTACGCACAAAAATATGTTTTTCATGAGAACTTTAACAACTGTGATAACTTCTTGGACACACGTTGGTTATTCTATAGTACAAGTAAACCGACACAATAATACACGGACTCTTGAAATAGTGATTAGAGACTGTTTTCTAACTAATATGGAAAAATCTTGTGTAGGCATGTGTTGGATACCTGTGACCTACATAATAATACCACAGTCTAATATCACATCGCAATCGTACTTACAACCAGACGAAAACAGTATTATAGTTCTGAATATTGAAGAAGATGATTCTATCATTTTTATAGATATACCTGGTAATATTTTCACACACATAGATTATTTATTTTTGTCTTTTGCTTTTACATAGTACCTTTTAAATTTCCGTCATATAATGTATTATATTTACTGTTTCTTGTTTTATTGTTTTATTTCTCTTTCTTTGTCTTTCTAGTATTCTCACTGTTTTCTTTTGTCACTCTTACTAACACTTAATTGTTGTAGGATATCGCGTCAACTACGATCGTAAATCTTGGAAGAATATTGCTCTCTTCTTGAAACGTACATCTAAGATGTTGTTCTTATCTGACGTCTCATTAGCTCAAATTCTCGACAATGCCTTTTATTTTTTAGTACAAAATACAGATTATAATGAAAATTGTAATTTAAATAGTACTGATAATCTAGACATATTTTTTGATATTGCCAACAGTGTATTTTACGTGTACAATTCCTACATAGCTTGGTATCCTATATTTACTGCTTTTGAGTACTTATCAATGCTTTTCTTGTTTTCAGAAAGTGCATACATCAAGGTAAATAGTACTAAATTAATAAATAAATTAAATGCTAAAAACAGATAAAATTAAATGATAACTGAGTTTCTTAAATTATATATTCTTATAGTATAATCTACCAAACTTTGTTACATTATTTTGTACTTTAGCAATCGATACACAAAAAATTTTGTATAAAAGATTATAAATAAACAAATTGTTTGAAACATAAAAATCCAAATCAAAAAGAGACACAAGATAAAAAGATAAATTATTAATATTAGATAAAAAGTTTGTTGACAAATATGCCCGTAAATATGTTGCAAAAAATCCTGTAATACATTACACAAATAGTAAATAATATTAGGTATCTGGCTTTTTCAAAAATGTATAAGTTCAAGATAAAGAAGAAGAAACATTTACGTGTACATAAGCGTTTGATAAAAACATTGAAATATGATTCTGTATGTATTGAACAAGTTTCTTGAGTATTCGTCGCATACACCTTCTTCCAAAAATAATGTCATTAATCACTTATATTACGAAGTTTTAAAATGGTCGTGTATTCACGATAGCATAAAGTGCAAAGATATTGTTATGGCTAAATTAACGTGGCACATACAAAATCCTGCATAAAACAGGTACGTTATTGACTTAATAGCAAAATAATAATATTAAAGTCGTTACCTGATTGTAGTTATGTTGTTTTACGCTTATATACGATTATCACACAAATTTTACATTGTTATTATTAGTATTTTTGTTGTCGTTGTTGCCTTTGTTGTTGTTACGAAACAAACATTATCGCGACTAGTGATTTCTTTATTTTCTTCTCTCTTTCTTGTTTGAGTAAAGATATATATATTGTTTCTTTGCAGACTTTTGCCAAGTTGGCAGAAGTGGATATTTTGCCAGAGTTTAATGATAGAAAATTTCTTGTATGAAAACTCTTCTATATGGTATACACTAAAAACCATGTATGAAACGCAGTCAAAGGAGGAAGAAATGTTTAAATTCTTACCTTGTGTTAAACTTTGCATATTCGAATATTTTCTTATTTTTTAAATTTTTTGCAACGACTTTTTTACTATTTTGTGAACGTATTGTAGATTTAAAGAAAAGTGATAGAGTTTCTTTTTTTTTTAATATTTATGCGAGGCAGTCAAAAACTCTTGCGTTGCTGAGGTCTATACTAGAAGAAATACGTAACATAGGAAGGTAAACCATTCTTTTTGTATGTGTATAGACTTTTGCATATTTACATAATGTAGTTACGTTCTATATAGACTGCATATGAAATCCATGTGCCGCATATACGATGTTGTATTATAATATATATGTTGTATTATAATATATATATGTATTATAATATACTTGTTACGTAAACAAATAAATTTTACATATTAGTTGTCATTGTTACTTGTAATAGCGACAATAACATAGATGCAATAATAAACTGTCTTATTAACAACATATATTCAGACGAAGGCCTGTCGATGGTACGTATAAGAAGTACTATATATAGTCATTTGTTTTATCANTATATATGATTTACTCTATCTAATTTTATATATATAAAAAACTACACATTTCGGTTTTTCTACATATCATATATTTATATACGTAAGTGTAGTAGAGTTATTTTGTGTGTGTGTAGTTATATACTATATCTTAAAGTGGTTTTGATATAATAACATTAATATGTAATATTATATGTTTTTATACAATGCGCAAACACATCACATTCAATGATAACAGCACAAAATATTTTCAGGTTACCAATGAAAAGTTCTTACAAA
>NW_018021347.1:0-11878 GCF_002006095.1 Pseudomyrmex gracilis | reverse complement strand
TCATAACCATTTTTATAATACTACAGAAGACTCTAAAACTCTACATATATCTTTCTTAATGGACCTATTGAAACGTCATGTAACATGCAGTACACTAGATGCGCGCGCACTCGAACTTTAAAAAATAATAGATATTTACTTACAATTACAATACGTTAAGACTTTATCGACAGACGCGCTATCAGAATTATTGCGTCATTCTATCTTTGTATTATATCTAATATGCAATAAACATAGGGCGAGATGCAATGGCGCAGATATAGCGCTCTTTTGTACCGCAACTAACTCTACAGATTTACATCGAAGTATCACTCAAAATCGAAGATGATAAGAAGCCCTGATTAAAAATCACTATATTCTACTATTTGATTTGTCTTTGTGTATGTGGCAATCTTTACTGAGTTCAGCAAGAAAAGAAAATCGGTCTTTGCATAAGAAAAGTAAAGAGTGCAAAGTGGTCATAGCGGTTTGTGTTAAATTGGCGGGATACTTGCTAACATCCAATGGCTGTAAAGTAAGATGGCTTTCTGATACGAGATATGCGCAAAACAGACAAGTTTTTGTCCGTTTCATTTTTTATTGAACTTAGTGTAGTTTTCAGGCGTCTATTTGCTTTGATTTCTGTATATGTCACAGAAAAACCTGAGAACAGCCAACCCATGAAACTTTTTTCCGACATACTCGCAATTGCTGCTTTCAACATTACATATCTATAAAAATAGATGTATGAAAAACTTACAAAGCAACAATCACTTTCAATCGTAGACAGTACAAATGTAATCCTCTTTGAGTCTGTGCTGCAATCACTTTTAAATAGTTTCAAAATTTGTTTATAGTTTATTCAATGTAGTTGTTTCAAAAAAACAAATATTGAACTGACTATCTCAAATAAAACATCTCGTATATGAACGTTTTCGCATATTGAACAGTGAAAATTTACATTTCAAAAGTCATATTTTTATCACTAACCGTATTTCTATCAGTAGAGATACCTTTCGTAGACCGCGAATTCAATAGAACGCGATTTACAAATTATAATGGAGACTAAGTACTTCGTTTCTTCAGTATGCGTGCTTATACGAGCTTTGTATATCGCGATTTATAAAACGCGGCATTTCTGAAACAGAATATCGCCGAACTACAAAAGCTATCTTTATACAGTAGCGTAGTAAGAAAAGACAGCTACCGATGCGGATCTATATTTTTTTATTCTTTATAAGATTACTTTGATAATAATTTAAATAACTGCCAAAAAATTGTTTCAATCTTGNAAAAATTAATAAATAATTTAGTTTACATTTTACTTTTTTTTAAATAAAAAATTGTTTATGAAACTAAAAACAAAGTACTGACTTGATCGTAAATTATTTGGCTAATTATTTGCACAGTTGTCTGTGTTACAAACTGTAAATACAACAGTATAAACGACTCGTACGTTTGTGTGCTACGTAATTATTTCGAAGGAAAAGCGCATTACTAATAAGCAAAAAAAGACAAAGCAAGTTTTTCGTTCTACATCAATACNTCTAGTAATTTTTGATAAACGAGAAACGCCGAATTTATTGAAAAAACATTTTGTGTCTATTACGTAAGTTGGAGAAGTAAAAATAAATGATATTTTTGTATTACATTAAACAACGATCGAACTTTAAGCATTAAAACTGCGGTTTTATATTGCTCCACTGAGCCTTTGTTAAGAAAGCTATCGAGGCGTACCGCTTTCTTCGCACTATTCTTAATACGGCAATGCCTCAATATGTATCTACATGACATACGCTCTAAGTAAGATGTTTTTCACAATACAGATGTTTTCATCGTGATGTATATTTACTTCACGGAAACGACTGTCCTGTAGTTATCGAGTATCTTTCAAACAGGCAAGATCGCAGATATCTTTCGACACCTCGTTTTTGTAACCGTATATAATGATGATTCTTGTGTGCCAATTTTCATATTTTAATTGATAGGATTATTGTCTTAAATATGGTAAGTCACAATAAAANCTTGTACATTATTTGTTAAATATTAATATTTGTTGTCAAATGTATCTTCTATCTTTCAATACACGCTACCAAAATATGAGATCCGTTTTTTGTTCTTTATATATAAAAAATATATATCTACTTGATTGTCTTACTTATTATACGAATCATAATATTTGTCACTCTACTTTGTACATCAATATTACATGAATATTCCTACGTTTTAAATTCTTTTTTGCACTGATGTAATTTGCAATGTGTGACATATTATATTAATAAACCGCGCTTAACAAATGTGAACAGTTTAATGTAGAATATAACTTTGTTCGTTGAAATGATATTTTGTCATAAACGTTTCACAACCTTTGGACTCGTCTTTCTTCAATCGTTCTTCTATATATCAAATAAATGAATCCATGACAATCATGACAAATAATATGTGAGTGTATGTGTATACGTGTATGTGCACGTGACAAACAAAAACATCGAAGCGAGGGGATAAACATACTAATAATAACGGTCATACACATCTGTTGGTGGCAATAATATTTGAAAAAACAATTTATGACCGCGTTTAGCAAAACAAACGTTAAGTTGTTGTCTTGTCAATATTCGACGTTGAGTAATTAGTTCTAAAAGTAAGAGCCAATTCTATTTGATTACTACAGAGTAGCTTGTTTTGCTAAACGCAACCATTTATTCTAAACAATTTAAATCCGTTGTTGCGATTTTATTTGCATATTTGTTGTTTAACAACCAATTTACTTTTATAGATGCACATTACGCAAATGCTTACATTCTGTGGTACTTTGTACTTAATATTTCTAACCGGAATTGCTTCTTCCATGAATGAGACTTTATCTGAAGAATTGCAATGCATAAAACCGATATCTTATAAAATGAAGATTTTTCCGCTAATACAAAATAACTCTCTTAACATTGAAACTCGCGTCAAAATAAACGTTAGCTGTTTACAGTCACCTATAAAATTAAAGTTCGGACGTTATTGTGATGCACCGGAAATTAATGGTTTTAGTAATAATAAATTAAGACGCGATAATCTTACTTCTTTGGTTTGGACAACTTCGGTGTCATTTTTTACGAAAGATCAATTTAAAATTTTACTTATTAGAGTTTTTCAAGTGAATCGCAAACTTTTGGAGTTATCACCTCGAATAACATATCTAAAAACCGGAATATATTGGATAAATGCGGTATATAATTGTAGTTTAGACAAAGTTGCAACGGTTTTTTCATATGTCCAGCAATCTGAAGAAACACAGTAAGTTACTACTAAGTTGTGAAGAAGTGATTAGTATTACGTTTATCCTGTTGAAGAATGATTTATATATATTACTAGTGAAATAATACTTTATATCTAGCACTCATGTTTTTACTATTCAGATATTTGATTTTGCCGCGTATTCCCAATGAATGGATATTTCCATTATGGAAAAACCCAGCAATTAAGGCCACATTTCGTATTCGAATTTATCACACCAACGATGAAAAAGCCTTTTCACATATGGCTGGTGATACAAAAATTGAAAAAAATACGTCCTGTACATACTTTCCCTCTACTTCTGTAATGTCTACTCATTTAGTAGCAATAGCAGTCGTACCTTCTACCGTAGCCACTTCCTTTTATTTTTTTAAAAAAAACATTATAATAAACAGAGTACAGATGAACAGTAAATTGTCATATGCACAATCTCTGATTACAACTATCAAGCATCATGTTATGAACACTTGGAAAGATGTATTATGGTCACGTGTGATTTATGCAGCACTACCAATAAATTCTAGCCATTACGAAAGTGTAATAACTAAAAATCATGTTTTCTTCAAGTAAGATACTACTCAAGACAATAAAACGAGTTTATGAACAAATGTACTTAAACTGACACGATAGCACTAACACCAATGTTTTTCAGTGAAGCTGAAATTACATACGATGAAGAAATAGACTCACTTGCACAAAAAAAAACAGTAACATGTTTAGTAGCACGTAACGTAATACAAGAAATGTTTAGTGATTGGTTACCTTCATTAAAGCAGTCTGATTCTTGGTTTATGGGAGGTTTTTCAACATTTTATGGAGTGTATATTATCGATCAGGTAATTCATATTATTATCATAGTCGTTTACACTTGTAACTTAAAAGGTTTGTTACACACAAATATTATTTATAATAAACTTTTTTCTACTAATATATATTTACACTAATGTATTATTTCTGTGTAACACTGTTGTAATATTACTCTTTACATTTTTATTAAGATCCAAAATTAGTATCAGCACATAGGTATGTATTAGATTCTATGTATACATATGTATATGTATATATTTATGAGTATATACAGTATCGTCACTTTCTACATTTACCCCATAACTTCAAACCCCAAATTTATTTATATTAGAAAACAGCAGGTCAACAGTTTAACACTTTATGTTTTTCTGAATAAAAAAGCTTTTTTTTCGATTTTACCTTATGAATATTTTACTTAGAAATATATTTTTTTATTATTTGTTTATCATAACAACGTCAATTTTGAGTATCACTATACAATAAACTATAAATATATGTGTGAGTCTCAAATAGACACAAGATGAAACGGATACGGCAAAATGTGTAAATTAGACACAGACTCAATCGCACACGACAAGATACGGACACGAAACTGAGACAATCGGACACAGTTACAATTGGACACAAGTTAAGACGGACACAAGACATTCTCAATCAGACACACGACGCTTGTAGTGACATATTATATTGGCAAACATTGACAAGCCACGTAACTAAAACTAAAGCAAGACTTCATATAGGTTTTAACTTTCCACGCAAATCGAAAAGAAAGTGCAGGCCGCCTTTGACTACACGTTTAAAGCACAAACAAAAAAAACATAAGAAAAGTAATCTTGTTTTAATACTAATGTGTCCGATTGAGACTATTGTGTGTCCGTTTCATCTCGTGTTTGTTTCAACTTGTGTCTGATTGAAACTGCATCCGTTTGCGACTGTGTTCGATTTATACATCTTGCTTTGCCTGTTTCATTTTCGAGTTTATCTGAAACACACCCGTCTGTGACCCTTATATAAATATACATAGAGAGTGTCGATATATACACATTTTTGCATATAGAAACATATAGGAGTAATATTTGTAAAATATGTATGTACAGAACACAAAACCAATATAACGTCTGTGTTAAATATTACAAATTGTTTTTAAAAATGTTTACTATTTTGTTATATATATAGTTAGTCTATATGCTCCTATAAAGTTTTTGTATTTTACTTTATGCTAAAACATGTGTCGTACTGATAATACGCTGCTTTTATAATATAAAATTTGTTACTAACAGATGTCATAGATTCAGCTTTTTTCAAAACTGTATTGGTCATTCTGTATTATTACATAAAACTGTATTGTATGTGCGTACAATAGCTGAGTTAAGTAAATAGTATTTGTATAATAATGAAAACTATTGTAGATGTGTGGTCACTCTTTACTGAAGTCTCTAATAGTCCAAACACGACGAGAAACTCTTGATTTTATAGAAGCATATACTACACATAATATTCCAGTTAAAGAAATATCACCGTTCATATCTCCAAGCTCGATTTTTATCGAATTGTGGCGAAAAAGTGGTAAGAGAATCACATTTATTAAGTACATTTTCACTTCTTTTACATTTTACATATAACTTGCCAAATTCAGCTGTCGATTTTAGCCTTTTTTATGTGTGTGATAAAAGTTTAATCGAAGATTTTTTATTCAAAACGGATGCCTACTGTAATGTACTAATTTGGTCACTTTTTGTTATTTGTACAAACAAACAAACAAAAAAAGATTTAAATATATTTTTTATCGTTTGTCGAAGAAATATATAAACCAAAAAATACAAACCACACAGTTTTAGGATTAACCTGTTACTATTTTGTATGCATGTGTTAGATCACGTAGATCGTAGAAAATAACTACTAAAATATTCTAAACAAATAAAAAAATAACCAACACAAATAGTATACCGTTTTTTTATTTAATATATGCACATTCACAATAGTAGTCTATGTAGATTTTGAGTGAATTGCGTACATTATCTTCATGAATTAATGGCTGTAAATTTTCATAAAAATTTACAGCCATTAATATAGATAAATTTTTAAGTATAAACTTAAACTTATTATACCATCGGAATTATTTTGTAGCACTCAGTATATTTTACATGGTCACTGACATTGACAAACATGTTCTATACAACTCCATGTTTAGAGAAGCCATAAACATACATCATAACACGTGAGTATATAAATTATGATAATTTGTGCAAACTTTATACTTGTGTAATTCATAGTATACGGTATCGTCAAAACGTAAGGAAAATATTATCTACTTTTTGAAAACTTTAGTACCTTTTATCAACACTTTTGTATTACTCTCGTTTGCTATTAGTTCATCAAGTGATACATATACTACGCAGTCAAATGTGGCTATTTTATGGAGCAAATTACTATCTGATATGTCTACGCACAAAAATATGTTTTTCATGAGAACTTTAACAACTGTGATAACTTCTTGGACACACGTTGGTTATCCTATAGTACAAGTAAACCGACACAATAATACACGAACTCTTGAAATAGCGATTAAAGATTGTTTTCTAAGTACTATGGAAAATTCTTGTGTAAGCATGTGGTGGATACCTGTGAACTATATAATAATACCACAGTCTAATATCAAGTCTCAATCGTACTTACAACCAGACGAAAACAGTATTATAGTTCTGAATATTGAAGAAGATGATTCTATCATTTTTATAGATGTACCTGGTAATATTTTCACACACATAGATTATTTAATTTTGCCTTTTATTTTTACATACTACCTTTTAAATTTCCGTCAATGTATTATATTCACTGTTGTTTGGTTTATTGTTTTATTTTTCTTTCTTTGTTTTTTCAATATTCTCACTGTTTTCTTTTGTCACTCTTACTAACACTTAATTGTTGTAGGATATCGCGTCAACTACGATCGTAAATCTTGGGAAAATATTGCTCTCTTCTTGAAAACTACAACATTTAATATGTTAAATTTATCTGACGTCACGTTAGCTCAAATTCTCGACGATGCTTTTTATTTTTTAGTACAAAATACAGCTTATAATGAAAATTTTGATTTAAATAGTACTGATAACTTAGACATATTTTTTGATATTGTAGACAGTGTATTTCACGTGAACAATTCCTACATTGCTTGGTATCCTGTATTTACTGCTTTTGAGTACTTATCAAAAATTTTCCCGTTTCCAGAAAGTACATACATCAAGGTAAATAGTACTTAATTTGTAAAACAATTACATGCTAAAAAAAGATAAAATTAAATGATACCTGAGTTTCTTAAATTATATTCTTGTAATATAATCTACCGAACTTTGTTACATTAGTTTGTACTTTTGCAATCGATACACAAAAAATTTTGTATAAAAGATTATAAATAAACAAATTGTCTTAAAAATTAAAATCCAAATCAAAAAGAGACACTAGATAAAAAGATAAATTATATTTCTTAGATAAAGTGTTTATTGATAAATATGACAATAAATATGTTGTAAAAAAATCTGTTATACATTAAACAAATAGTAAATATTAATTATTATGTGTATCTGGCTTTTTTAAAAATGTATAAGTTTAAGATAAAAAAGAAGAAACATTTACGTGTACATAAGCGTTTAATAGAAACATTGAAATATGAAATGTATTAGATATAACAACTAACTAATTCAAAACTTGATTTTTCAAAAATATAGTTTAAACATTTATTAAATAACCTTACGTGTAAACATTATATCATAAAAGAAACTTATATATTTTGATTTTTTAGTATAGAATTTTGGCTGTATTGAATAAGTTTCTTGAGGATTCGTCGCATACACCTTCTTCCGAAAATAATGTCACTAATCAGTTATATTTCGAAGTTTTAAAATGGACGTGTATTCTTGATGGTTTAAAATGCAAAGATATTGTTATGGCTGAATTCAAGTGGCATGTACAAGATCTTGACAAACACAAGTACGTTACTTTAGTGACTCAAGAACAAAATGATTTTGTTATGGACGTTATTTGGTTGTAGTTACGTTGATTTACGTATATCCGTCTATCACATGAATTTTGATATGTTGTTGTTATTATTATTATTATGATTATTATTATTATTTTTATTATTATAAAAAACACAATATCATGTTAGTAGATTTTTGGTTAAGTAAAGTTATATGTACATATTGTTTCTTTGCAGACTCTTGCCAAGTTGGCAGAAATGGATATTTTGCCAGACTGTAATAGTAGAAAATTCTTATTATACATTTACTGTATGGATTACACTTATGCACATGTACAAAGAACAGTCAAAAGTAGAAGAACTGTTCAAAGTCGTACTTTGTTCTAGACATACCACCAATTTTTTACTAACTCTCTCTTCCCTTTTAAATTATTCACTACCATTAAATGGATATAATTTCACTATAAAAGAAAGTGATAGGATTACTTTTCTTTATAATACGATTGCAAAGCATATACAAAGTGTTGAATCGCTTACATCTTTACTACACGTAATAGAAAGTATAAAAGAAAGAAGGTAAACAGAAGTAATCTTTGTATATAGATCTTTGCATGATTGCACAATAATTGTTCTACATAGTTTATATATTTATATTAAATATACTTATTTTACATACATTTTTGTAGTGTATCATATTAGAGTATATTTTATGTAGTATAATAATAAATAAATTCTACGTATTACTTGTTTGTTACATGTTTTGATAGAAACATTAACATAGCTGCAATAGTGACCTGTATTATTAATCACGTATATTCAGATGAAATCCTGGCAAAAGTACGTATATTAATAAATTTACGAATAAACTACTTATTTGCTTTAGCTATATGTGTAATTCATAACTTTTAGTTTTTATTTATGTAATGTTTTTATATGCGTACGTATGGTAAAATCATGAAGTAGTCACCACATCTTTACTTACTTTTGATATATTCAGAAATAACATTACTATGTAATATTGAGTGTTTTTATACATTGCACACACATGCGTCACATTCAATGATAACAACACAAAGTATTTTCAGGTTACCGATGAGAATCTCTTCCAAAAGCTGATGAATTTACATCGCACGGTAAATATTTTTCCTAATTTATACAATATTTAAGATATTATATAAATATTTTTTTTCGTAATTGTGCGGTAGGTTTTCTGTTTGTACAAATTTGAAATATTGATTGCGTATAAACTGTTAATTTGTTTTATTTTTTTTTAATACATTTTATTTTGTTTATCAAACTAATGCATACAAAAGTATGTTTTAAGTATATTTTGTAATTTGTTTTAGCCATCGTTTGTTATCGATGCCATTGAAAAAAAAGTTATTACTCGTCGCAATTTTCTAGGTGACATAAGATATAACCTTCGTCAAAAACCCCATGATGCAATTTACAGATATTTAGTTCACGTATATTTTTTTTTTACATAATGTGCTTTGTTATTTAAGTGTATAAAATCTACCATTTACTAGTGTTGTTCAATACTTATATCACTTTTGATTACTGAGTAGTTCTATTTTATGACAACAAAAACTAAATATAACTTATACTTAAAATTGGTACTACATATTACAAATTTTAGTATAGTTACTAACGTGCGCCAGTTGTTCATAAAATAAATCCCAATCCTCAGTAAGATATAATAATTAATAATAGGTTGGTTGGCTAAATTTTGTTTGTATATTTAAATTATAGCACTATTCTGCACCTAAATGAATAAATTAAATACACGCTATGTAAAAGAATACAATAAATATTTATAAACAATTATGAGATTAAGAAAACTTCTATATCGTTTATACTAGTATGTGACGAAATATATATATATTAATCAATACTGCAATAAACCAGAAAATGGTAAATGTTACGTTAATTATAATCTATTATCTTAATTGTATTAAAAAGTTATTTGTTACAAACTCTTAATTTTTAATAAAGAGAGCATTTGCAAGTACATTCTCTTGTAACTGTCTAACATCATTTGATTGAAAAGAATCAAGAAATGACAACCGTAAGTACAAACAAAATATGTACGTACGCATAACCACATATCATATGTATTAGGCTAATATTACACTTGTCGTGCCACAAAGATTTCAAGTATATTGATTGGCTATCAAATAAAGTTCTTTATAAAACTTTATCTAATAGCTAATCAACATATTTCAAATCTTTGTTGTACGACAAATGTAATATTGGCCTTAGATTATGTTTATCGTTTTCGTACTATGTTGTGTTGCTTGCATAGGTATACGAATTGAATTTACTTTTTGGCAAATAATAGATTGTCTACGATCAAACAAAACTTTTGGAAACTATTATCCACTATTCTAGAATTTTATTGATAAGAAAATAGTTGCTCGCAAGAATTTGAATCTGTGCTTATCATGGTAAGTGTTTTCTTTTTCTGTGTTTTATCTTTTTTTTTATCAATTTCTCTTTTTATAATTAGTTTTATAATTTCAAACTTACAGTATATAGACATTGTCAAAATATTTTCAAGGACGATTTGGTGCCTTTCATAGACTTGTTTGACAAAGAAAGCATGAAAGTTGAAGTTTGTAAAACAGTCATAGAAGGAATGAGTACGCAGAGTGAACCTATTGCGGACCCGATTATCATAAATGCTCAGATGTTTATTGCAAGNATAATGCATGATTTTATTAGATATGTCAATTCATTTGCGTTATAATAATTTGTCCAATAATAGTTTATTCTGATTTATTTCTGGTAAAACCAAATAAAGATACGCAACGCACAGTGCTTTGATTGTCAAAGTATATATGATGATATGATATACAATGTGACACTCTTATACAATGTCCTATACAATATCAATTATGGTTTTCAAGTCTTACTTTATGTCAGAATAGTAGGAATATTCTCTATTACAGAAATTATAATTCACTTATTTATCTTCTATATTTACAAATAATCACTTATATATGTTCGTGTAAATAGATTATTAGCAGTTGATACTAAAAAGATAGTACATGGCCATCACACGAGGAAAACGTAGACATTTATGCGCGCCTGTGCTGCACCATTCTGTTTTATTGCTATATCTTTGATAACTTTTGTCCATACGCGCCTTCAATTATATTTACTATTTGGACAAGTCGCTCTTTTAAATGAATGACTACGTCAAGGTGAGCCACAAATTAGTTCCTTTATCGTTTATTCTTTTTTTTATTGTATAAATTCATCACTTTATGTATTCAAATGGGCATTTTTCAGTTGATAGGCCGCTGTTTCAAGGCCGCTTTAATAAGTTTAGTGCCGGAGATGCCAAAAACCATTGATATTGGAAGACCAAACAGTTCGCAACCATATCTGTCTGCTTTCATGCTTGTCGAGTTTCTCATCAACATTGTTAGTAGTTCCAGTATGTGTGCATTATATATATACCTTACACATTTCGATTGCACACAATTGTAAGATTGATATATTATTTTAGGATAATCCCCCCCCCCAGAATACGGTATTTTGTGTTTAATTAATGAGAAGCTTGCTGAATGCGGTTCAACGTTGTTTCGAAGAGAACACACTTTGATCAAGTCATATTTATCTTTGTGGCACGACAAGTGTAATACTAGCCTAATACATATGATATGTGGTTATGCGTACGTACATATTTTATTTGTACTTACGGTTGTCATTTCTTGATTCTTTTCAATCAAATGATGTTCGCAATTGCTCTCGTTGCGCTCTTTCTCTTTCTCTCTCTCCCTCTCTCTTTCTCTCACTCTCTCTCTCTCTCTCTCTCTCTCTCTC
>NW_018021346.1:0-51826 GCF_002006095.1 Pseudomyrmex gracilis | reverse complement strand
TAGCAGTTCTTCCTCGATAAAAGCGAAAAACCTATTTTTCACACTTTTAACCATCATTTGTAACAAGTTCCGGGACAAAATTTTAGATACATGATAGTAGGGGTCTATCAGTNAAGCGCACACTAAACGATAATGTACTCAGAAATCGGTTAAATATTTTTGCATCATTTTTTCCCTATTGACTGGACTAAGTATATAAGACCAATACGAGTAGATATATCTTATTTCACTTATTACATACTTTATTTTCCTTTGTTATCCAATATTATTTTTGTCTATATTGCCACCTCTTACTCTAACTAGAGCACGGATTTGATTCCCTATTTTAATTTCACCTATATTTCTTTTTCGTAGATAACTCGGCTTATCCATTTCCCTGCATATTTCCTTATATTTCTTATTATAATTTGCTTCTCTTATTCTACTCTCTTCTATTTCCCTTTGGACATCTCTTTCTCTATCAACATATTTTTCATCTCTATGTCTTGGTTTCTTATTTTTTCTACTGCCTTTAAACTCCACCCGTTCTTGTTGGTAATATTGTAGGATATAAGGTGAGAGGACGCACAATACAAGGATATGTCAGCCGGCGAATCTTCCTCGCCGTCTCCGGGAGCGTTCTGGCGAGGGCCGTTAGTGCTGGCCCGTCAAGGTCCTCGTCCAAGTCCGAGTCCCCGAAAAGTTCTTTCAGCACCTTCCGATGATTTTTCACCGGCTTAGATTCCGGTGGTGCTGATTCCTTATCCACTAGGTGGATAATACTCTCGAAGAGTGTTTCCAAAGTTTCCTCTGGCATTTCCGTATATCGATCCGCAAGAGCTCGATCTGCGCTCATTGTTGCGATTGCTGCTTTCTCGATTTTCTCTGCAGCTTTTATAGCCAGGGAACTGTTTTGTTTCTGGTGACCGTCCTTGATTTCGTCGGTGACGACGCGACTCAACTCGAACTCGACTGCTACGCTCGTTATTCTCTTCTCGTGGTTCTGACTCCAGAACGCTATGTTCTGTTTTCTAAGGGCTAATCGCTCGATCGACTAAATAAACAAACAACGCGTGCGACATCGCAAGAGCTCGACCGTCAGCGAGAAGCGATAAAACTAAAACACAGGGCGCCAGAAATATGAAGCCCTCTACAGATACATATATGAATAGGTTTTTTTAACCGAAACTGAAGGCAACGACGCACAAATTTTCTACCCACAATATTTTTCTTTTTTTCTACTATGTAATTCTTTATTTCCCGCATTGTCTTTTTTTACATAACACTTTTTTAGCAAGTTATTATTGTCCAATTCTCTTACTTAATTAGCATATCTCGTAGCTCTTATTTTCATCTAATTTTGAGTTATTCTCTCTCTAGGCCTAACTCTTTTAAAATTATATATCTCGGCGTACAGAAATCTAATCTGAAGATTCATCTTACATAATCTAACATTATTATTGTGGATTATTTTTATTAATTGATTATGATAAAATTACGTTAGACGAAAAATGAATCTTAAACTCGACAGTTTATTTCAAGCGTCTTGCTTTATTCTCGGTCTGTATGTGACGACGTCTTACGAACGGCTGTCCCGTTTTTGAAAATATAAATCTTAGTTTTAACCTACGGCTACACACGGAGGCTACCTACATACACACTCATATCACGCAAACAACCTCGCGCTCGTCTTATCTGCTTTAACGTGCATGATTTTACAAATTTCATTTCTACAATATTAATAATAATAATTCGTTTTGCACTTAATTCGTTTCAGTGTAAAAGAAGGACTTTTCAAACTGACCTGAAGACAAGGAAAGAGATACATCTATCTTTGTCTCGGTCCGACCAAAAGGCGCTACTTACTAAACAGCGTAGCGGCTGAGTCGAAGTTCAACGGTCGCTTTAGCATTCTTTTAATGTCAAAAACTTATCACATTATTAACCAAAATTAAAAAGAGCAAACAATAAAATGCAAAACGTTACTGTCTTCATTATCTGCATTATTAACGACAAATGTAATAAACTCACGTAATTAATTCTAGCAATTCTGCATATATGACTCACTTTTAATTAAACAAAGTTAGATAATATAAAAATAAATAAATAATTAAAGTCAACTTTTTTAAAGGAATTTCTACAATATGAAAACAACGCAGCATGCACAACCCGTCGTGTCGAATGAAATTCACTGAATAAAAAAAATTTTTTTCATAAAAAACATGATTTATTTGTATTAATAATGTTATACATACTCGTTGCATTCGTACAAATATAAATAAATATAAATGTACATTTAAAAAAACTAGAAGATGACAACATTCTTTTCTGGTTCGAAATTAGGTTTTAGTCGCGCGACCTGTCGGTCTTATTGCCAAGTGAGAGAATTACTTTCGAACTCGTAGACCGATAAAACAGGCCCTCCTCTCATTCACCACCGGGCGATTCGACTTGACTCGGTGAATCTAAAAACTTTCCGCACTCGTAAATGAGCTAGGCTCACCGGCGGATGCCCAGGTTTTATGGTTCATTTGCATCCGGCTTTAAAAGTGTCATAAAAAGAGTCTTGCAATTAAATGTACGATCGTGGCTCGAACTTTACAAATATCATCTGATTGTCGTCCTACAATTGCGTCAATTTTCAGACTTTCGGTATGGCATTCTTCATGATGCGATTACAAATAATAATATCCATATTAAATTAGTCTCTCCATCATACATTAGAAAATACGTTGCAACTACTATAAAAATTATTATCATAAAATTATTACACTATAAAAATTACTATTATAAAAATTACAACATTATGTATTGTAAGGCTGTAATAAGATTGTCTCTAAGATTTGTAAGGATGGCGTGTAAAATGCAACCATAAAATTGCTTGTATGATCGACTGCTAGATTTACCGCTGAGCATCGACCACGTTACATCGTTATAACGCTTTATATCTTCAAAAGCGAACAGCCTCGACCGACACGACCTTGTTTGTTTTATTCGGCAACACGACACTCGACTTTGTTCGACATCAACAGTATAGCTCTTGCCTGGCCACGACCTTGAGCCTACTCGACACCTTATTCGGCAGATAAGGAAAATAAGTCGAATCAACGTTTAATTACCGTTGTCACATAATTTTATTTACGACTATGGACCATCTTCAATCTTACAATTGACCGATAGAAACCGACGCACGACACGACGACAACCACGACTACGACAAACGACTATATCTACGACACGGAATACACGCTACACATGACTCCTCGACATCTTGACCGCTTGCTTGTTACACAAGGAGTGAAATTCGTTTTCGCCAACGGACCGAAATCCGCCGGCTTCGCCAAGTTCTCGAAAGCTCTCGAATTTACAGTTATACGCATGTTCCGGCGCTCACGTGGTTGCACGTTTGTTCAAGACGCTGCCGATCTATCGCGCGCCAGTCGATATTACCGGCAAGTGGCGCCACCGCGCCGCACGCATCTTACAGTATATATTACATACAATAAATATTGTTGCACTCGCGTGAGCGGTACAACGCTTCTTCCGGTCGCCGAAACTCGCACCACGCGGACGAGGCAATAATTAGACGCAGTTTCTCAGTGAAAGGCTTTATTTACCAGAGAATATACAGCAAAACCGACAAAGCAAGTCGTCGGAACACGCGCCGTGACAGACTTGAACTCAGATCACAATCGCTCATCCGATCAACAACAACCGTTGCCTAGCCACGAACCAACGCATCGAGCGCGCGTCGTACACTCGGTGTCCGCGGCGTAACAATATATAAAATATTGCATTTGATTTTACCCCGTGAATGATTTACCCTCGGCAATGTCTTCTCTTGCGCGCAAATACTAAAACCAATATTTACAATTTGTGAATATATATTAAGCAAAATATCAATTACATGGAAAAACAAAACGTTTCGTCTCTAACTTGAGACTTCTTCAGTCGTAATACTGTGACCATTGTCTAGATTAGTCTAGTTGTTACGCGTAGAGTTCAGAACTTTTCATGTTTATTTTAAGTATCATAAAAACCGACGGTTAGCGATAAAACCGTGACGCACCATCGACCTTTCGAAATATCTTACCATATAAGGCAATCTTTTGACACAGGAAATGATTGTCCTAGCACACAGCCGTATCTAGAACATTCTAGATTATTCTCGAACATTCGAGAATGCTCTAGAATATTACCAAATAAGGAAAACTCCAGAATCTTCTTTGGCCGAACTCAGGCCCTATAAAAGCGCGCCCTCGAACCGAGGCGGGCAGTCAGAATCGAGCAGTCAATCATTTATCATCACGTAGTTATTAGTAGTGAACTGTGTATTTTAATCATAGTCACGCAGTTATTTTAAACAATTATTGTAACATCGTCACAAGAAACCTGTACGAAATAGAACTGAATAAACAATTTTTATATTAATCAGTGTGACGATTCTTACAATATCATCATAACATAATTATTATTATGTTGAAAGGAAATGATGATATATTATTATGATGCAATATTATTATGTTGAGAGGAAAATTATGTTGAAAGGAAATTCCTTTGATTCGACCGACTCGACTTTATTTGTTCAACGTTCGTTCAACACTGGGCAATCAAATTGCCGGTGACCTTTCTTTTTACAAAAAAAACAGGTCAATTCCGCACGACAATCTTTGTGCCCGTGACCCGCACCGCCACAATTTCTACAAGTTTTATTTTTCACTTTATTTGCCGGCACCAGTGTAGTACACTTTTTACCACTGTCGGAACAGCTCGCCGCAATACCACGCATATCGTTTAGGAAATCTTCCACAGTCTTACTCTTTAGCGAGCGCGCGGTGGCCCTCAATGAACTTGAGGAGATTCCGCCTATTACCAAGTGAACTGCATCCTTGACCGGCACGTCTAGCGCGTGTATCAGATCCATTTTCGCCATCACGTACTGGTCGAAAGTTTCTTTGTTCACATTCCATTTCCTNGCTTCAACCTTTTCCATCGTTATATAAAAGGGTACATGTCTTTCAAACACTTTGTACATCTCTCCTTTCATGTTCACCCACGCCTCAACACTTTGACCTTCTTGGCGGTCATACCACTGTTTCGCTTGCTTTACTAATTTACTGGACGCTGCAAGCTGAACTACACAATCGGAAACGCCGTGGATCTGCGCCATTTGATCCACACGACGAATCCAAACTTTGATATTTTTATTTTCAGTCCCACCAAACTCCGGAATCTGTGTCGCAAGCCACTTCGTGGATGACGCGTTAACGAAACCGTCGCTCAACCGGTCGGAACTTATCGTCGCCGGAAATGGCACAGGGTGGTTATCTGCACGAGTTCTTGACTCACCTTCTTCACGACGGGATTCTTGTCCCGGGCGATTCATCTCCCGATCATCGCCCGTCGGACGCACTATTTCTCTATTTGATATTTGGCGAACTAACTCGCTCACGAGTTGCTGTTGTTGCGCCATCCATTGCTGCTGCATCTGCATCATCGTTTGGCGAAAAACCTCTACAGTTAGTGGCTCTGACTGGGCCGTGGCACCGGCGGCTTGTGTAGATTCTATTTCCCTTCTGCCTGTTTGAAGCAGGTCTGATGGTCCATGGCGTTCGAAATGCGACATTATGCTGTCTATTAGTTCAGCTCGGTCACCCGTCGACGGCAGCCTATATCTTCTCGCTTCTTTCTTCAGTTGGTCCACCGTCGCTTCCTCCAAAGCCGCTCGATCCATTCTGCCTCGATTCCTCCTGTGCGTGTGCATATATTTTAAAAACACCGCACTGACACAAATTACCGACTAACTTTACACACACTCGAGCTCGCCGTAAGCTCTGATCCCACTTCTGATGTTGAAAGGAAGTTCCGATGATTATCAACATCATAAACGCAAAAAAACACAAAGAAAAAATTTAAACAATTACGCAAAACATTTTAAAAATATAAATCGGCAATCATATCGATGGTGTTAGCAGTGACAGTATGTTCTTTTTATGTATATATCCTCTCTTTCGTGTGTGTGTGTGTGTGTGTGTTAAATTAATAAAAAATAATAAATCAAAGTCATACATTGCCATAAAAGCTAATATTTACAATGTATCTCGTTTGTGTCGTCTTCATAATTGTCAATTTTATTACAGTTTGTTTTTTTTTTTTTTTTTTTTCAAAATATGTAGCTATAATCTCACTTTTACGAAAACTTTCGAATGATATTTTTTCCAACTTCTTGTTTTGTAGATCTTCTTTTTAACGTAGATCTTCCTTTCCTAAATCCAGCTTCATTTTCAGGGATAGTATTTTCTTTTCTTCTACTTTCCTTCCCGACGGGCGTTGGGCCATACGGCTCGAAACGAATTTATTATCGATCGGCGACAAAAAAAAAAAAAATTAAAATTGAAACAGAAACCAAAGGCAAACCTCGGAATATACCATCGAGTCGCGCTAACTCAACTCGTGGGAAAAAAATTCTGATACTCTGCCAAAACCAATTATTTTTGCGGAATGCACCTTGCGGTTCATTTAACGCAAACGTGAGGGGATACCAGATATTTTATATAAAACCCGTATCTCCGCATTCGAGTGTGTGGAGAGTTGAATCAATTGCGGTCGCGGAGTGACCGTGCTCACTCCTGTCGTCATTCTCTTAACGATGTATATGCAGGTACGCGCGTGTAAAACTTTTTTCAAAACTTTTTTTTCTACATTTTGATCTCCTTAAAAGATCCTCAAAGTTTGAGGGGAAAACCTTCCTGCTTGGCAACAAGTGTTCATTAGTTAATTGACTGGCAAAAGTCGGTTGGCATCTCTCCATTAAAAATACATTGTATCCAAAAAGTTTTCGAACTAATTTACCGCAACTCGTTTCCGCAAGTGCTTTTCTTTTATAAGTGAATAAAATTTTCAACGAAACATTTTTTACGCACCACGCAATTTGTAAAACTCGCATTTTCCGTCGTCGCATTAAGTCAGCGAAAAGTCGACGAAGACACAGAGATATGCGTCAATATACTTTTAAGTCGCACATTTTCGCTTTCAAGCTTCTACTTTTTTCTATCGAGAAGGGTCTTGTCTGAAGATTATCAAAGTTTATTGTTACACAAGTACATACTTCAAACGCTCGTTTATTTCTGAGGAAGTTGCTAATATGTCTATGACGTTATTAAACACGACGTGTACAATGGCTTAGGTCGCTGCGGGGCAACGAAGTCGGAGTTTGCGAGAGGGGAAGGAGTTGTCTCATTGATTTTTGATGCTTTTGTGATGCACAGATTCTCGCGCATGATTTCCAGGCTGGAATTCGGGACTCACTTCATTAGTTGATATTGAATTAATACTCGTGCAGGCGATGAAAGTTCAAGTGTATTTTGACAAAAAAAAAAAAAAAACAAAGTATAACAGTCTTTGTAGAAGATTGACAAATCAGTGAGTTTTCCTTCGCGTACAGTTTTATACTTCAGCGAGCGATCGACAGCAGCGGAAAAAAAAAAAGAGCAAAAAGGCGAATTTCCTTCTCTTCTCGCGGAACGACTCATTGCTCGGTAAGGTACGTACGTTTGTACATGCTTCGTCATTAAATATGTACAAGTTGCTACAATATTAGTTGAAAGGCACACACATATCTTCATTCCGTTGCTAAAATTGCTACGTTACCATCGTGGTGACATTGTGTTAGGAAACGTTTTTTCGGAGAATGAGTGCAGAGAGAGGAGTAGCGTCCCTTTCCTGCTTGCACGTACGACTGCTTGTTGTACGATACGAATGAAATATTTCTCAAATGTTATATCGCTCTCACGCATTCACACAAGTTTCAACAATTATTTTAAAATACACTATTTATTACGAACTTACACTGGGGGGGGGGGAGCTTGAGAAGAGAATCTCGCGCGAATATTGTTATTAGCCTAGTGTGTCCGCACATTTTGTACGTGTGTGTCTATCGCAACTCGCAATCTTGATTCGCGATTGATGGCGCATGTTGTGCGTGTTTCGTTTATTGCCGCAGTAAAAATTCGTCGCGTGACGATCGCTTTTCAGCGCGACAATATCGCGCGATCACGCCATTACTAATTGCTGGCAAGCCCGCCGTTGTCGTACTTCGCTCGGGCATCACAATCGTGTTATCGGCTATTGAGTCCGGGAAAGCATCGACTTTTGCAGCCGTGAATGCTTGGCCACGCGCGAAACGCGTCGATTCTTCGGTGTATTTCGATTATCGTAAAAAAAAAAAAAAAAACTGAGTTTTAATCACCGCAGTTAAAAATAAATAAAAAAAAAGGACTAATCTTCGGATTCCTAATGGCGGAGAAAAAATTGTATTCAACCATTCGTATTTTACACATGTGTGTTTTTTTTTTCTTATTCTTGTATTAACAGTTTATCCGCAGATCTCAGTCAAACAAAAACGCAAAAACGCTCGCAAATATGCATAATACATTGTGTTAAACAGACGTAACATTTTATCGCACATTTTACATGGGAGATATCAGATATATGTGCAATATACATTTCGGTTCAAATACATCGGAAGTTACGACATCTCCTAAAAAAGATAAATTACAGTCGAAATCTTCTCGTCGTGACAGGACACGTCTAAGTTTAACGATCGATCAGTGTTCGGTTAATTTTCTCAGGGACGTGTCAGCGATATGTATTACTCGGACTGATGGTTCTTCGTACTTCTGTCGTATCAATCAACTTCCAAGTCTTATCTCTCTACGAGACGCGCGACAGAAAGACACCGATAACATGTCGTAAAACGTCGTGTAAGAAGGAAACGGAGGGATGAAGCTTTTATTTTTCTCTCTTACTGTTTTCTCTCTCTCTCTCTCTCTCTCTTTCTCTCTCTCTCTCTCTTTTTCTCTCCTCTCTCTCTCTCACACACACACACGCACACATACACACATATTCTCTCTCTCAGGATCTCATAAACGATTAAGAACCGGGTGCAAGACGCTTTTTCGCGACATAAGGAACGACAGACGAAGAGGGTGAGTTTCACCTCCGGTTTCTCTTTTATTGACAATGCGCAGCAGATACTCATCCTTCTTGTTCCCTCAGCGCCGATCTTCGTTTCTTCTGTTGCCGATCGCTTCGATATTCATTGGACAAAGATTTATCTTCCGGTAATTTCCCTCGGAACACACTCGTCTCGCGATTCGAGCGACTCGAGCGCGCTCTCAAGCGACTCGTCACGATGTATCGCGACAATCTGTTACTCGTTCGGACTTTGCCGACCCAATTGTTCCTAGATATAATCTCGCGACGACTATCATCGGACGCTCTCGAACGTCTTCTCATTTTCCTCTCAAAGTTGTGCAGTTGCAACGGGATCACGACATAAGACTATTTGACTATTTGACCTTGCTTAAGTATGCTTTCATAGATCCTATTCTTCTTCTCTAGATAGTTTCGCAAATTTTCGTTGCTCTTGTTTTCTCTCTGTCTCTTATTTCTATCTACGACATTTCTGTTTCCTCTCGCTTCATTTCCTACGCACAAAAATATTCTCCAGAAGCTCCTTCGTGATCAGCCGGTGAGGTCTGGTCGGGTTCTCGGTAGGAGTGCCGTATAGTCGGCTGTTAATAGCGTAAAGTTTCGGGCTGAGCTCGCACCTCACGTTGAACCACCAGTCGCAGACAAAGACCGCCTGACTGAATTGCGTGCCGTTCGGACAGAGAAACGTTGCCTGTCGGCCGTCTATGTCGCAATAATGCCACGCCTGACATCTCGTCTCCACATCGGCGAAGAAACCGGGAAAGGACTGGTCGTCGCAGTAGAAATTTGTATAGGGCACCTTCCCCAGCACGGGATAATCCGTACCCGGTCGACCTGCAATTTCAATGAAGCGTAAATCTCGGAGTATTGAATTATTCAAAAAAAAAAAAAAAAATTCATGGAGTTTTACAAGTACAAAGTTTGCAGAAGCGCAAGAAAAAGTTAAATACATAGAAACGGTATGTATTTGTCACACATGCACAAGTGATCTTTTATTGAGATTGAATGAAATGATTGATCAACTATGATATTTGTGAAGTTTTTTAAACATTCAAATACGTTTTATCATTCTCTCTGACATATCGATTGATATCATACATATATATATACATACGTACGCGACTCTAAATAATTCAATAAATCACAATTATATCGACTGTAATTTCAGCGTTCACAAATTCCCTTTGCGCGAAATCCGCAAACGCTTATAAAACGCCAGGCAATTCGGATGAGTTGCTCACCTAAATGAGCGAAGGGGGTTAAACGTTTTACGGTTCTTTGCCTTTTCCCAATTTCCGTTTTCATCTCTCTTCTCCGGTTCGTAGCTATTTATAATCTTATCGAAGGATTTTCGTAATATTGTCAAGCATCGTGTTTAATTTAATGCACATGTTATTTGCTTTTCTCTCTGACTTTTACTTCACTGCGAAACGCTCAGGTGAAAAAGGTAGGTAATATGAAGAATAGTAAATTAACGTCGCTTCTTTTGGTGCCGAAAAATATTTGCAGCTTAGGCGGAGCGAAAGTTTTTACAATGACATTTTCACTTTTTTGAAAGATTACAGTTAGATGAAAGGACAAACAAAATGGAGCCCACAGATCGGAGCGAAAAAGTCCCTTTCTGGTCACTGTGGCTCTCCGATAAATTTCATTTTCAAACATCTCTCTGCTTATGGCGCGATTCAAGTTTTCCGTGAAAAAAAATCGAAAGCTCAACATCTCTAATTTAATGTCTGCGAGCGTAAGCAAGTGATGCCAGGATCGCGACGAGGGCGAGATACCGTCGTCAAAAGAGGCGCAAACAAAAGGGTAGACAAGTTGAAGCGGTTCGCGTCGCGGCTGAAAGAGGGGCGCATTAAGGCGCCGTTAAAAGAGAGAAGAAGGCGCCCTCGAGGTCTTCTATCCACATCTCTCCATATCCGCCACTTTTCCTTCATCCTACCTCCTCCTCCTTCTCTCCGGATTCCAAGCTCACGGAAAACGAAATAATTAGACCGACACGGTGCACGAGCACACTTCCGAAAGGGGTGAATAGCTCGAGAACGAGAATACGTTTGACGGTGTGTTGTCGTCTCGTGGATTCCACCGAAGTTATAATTACGCGGACTCAACCACGGACGGAATGGAAAGAGAGAGAGAGAGAGAGAGAGTGAAAGAGAGAGAGAGTGAAAGAGAGAGAGAGAGAGAGAGAGAGAGAGAGAGAGAGAGAGAGTGACAAGAGAGAAGAGAGGGAGGAGAAGATGGGGAATAGCGGGCGGAAACGAGACGACGAGCCGTTTATTCCGTGCGAGTACACGGAATCTCTTCCGCTGACAAAACAAGTCGGACAAGCGGCGCAAGGTGCGAATTTCGTATGGATGTCGGCGCGAGATACGGTCGAGTTTATGCGACCGCGTCGGAAGGTGCACGTTCTGTATACGTTCCCGGGGTGTTGCGCGCATACAGCCTCGTCCGTTCTACCATTCGCATCGCATCGGTATTCCTCCGGGCACTCAAGACAGGTCAGAGCAATCTGATGTTTTGAGCCTCGGAGGATTTCTTGTCGAATGAATTTGACGCGGAAATTTCTCGATTTTCAACGAGTACGTCATTCACAAAGAGAGAGAGAGAGACAATATGCTGATAAATGAAGAAATATATATTGCGTACGTCGCGTTAACCTTTTCGCTCCGGGACTGGTCCATACATGGACCAGCAAGAAAAGCGAACGTAATAGATGTTTATAAGGTCAATTTAATGCACTAAATTTCGGAAAAAAATTGAAAAAAATCCTGGTTACTTCTTTGACCTTCAAAATTAACTTTGAAGGGGGGAGGTAGCAGGTTATTATTAACTTTTTCAGCTAAAATGCGAGGTCAATTTTAAAGGAAAAATCCCCGGAGCGAAAAGGTTAAAAAAGCCGCGCTTTCTTTTTTTTCTGATTTTGACGGTGATGATTGACGACAAGTTTGTCAGTTCGGCTTGTCAGCTGACACGTTGGCACTCTCTCAGTGTGCTGAAAGATTATTTTCTTAATTCAATTTTTTGCATGGCCCTGTAGAAAGGCGTGCGTCTTTCAAACATTTTCACGAGTTCACTCCAGTGATTGTACACACCACGATTCGATTACAGGTCCATCTTGTAGCTCGTATCATTGGCGAGTGAATTTCACCAATTTACTAGATGCTCAAGAGCACAATACCGTCTGACGCACCATGAATCTGCCGAGACTCTGTCACAAAATGCGCAACCATTCGCGCGCCAATCAGCGAGGCGCTCACGAGATCTGCGCGAAACTAAGAACCAGGTTGCCAATTATTACGCACGTGCGTGTTTGCGCACGAAACGAGACGCAATTCGCGGAAAGATGCTGTCGTTCCAGATGATCCCCAAAAAACAACGCAAGTCATCACGATTGTTAGATTTGAATCGGCGGAATCCTCTGGAAGGCCCAGCACATAAAAACCGCATAGCTCTTTTTGCTAGCAGCTTTTCTTTTCGCAACTACCAGTCGAGTCTGTTACGCTTTCCGTTCGCTACAATTATTGCAAGTTACGCGCTTACGGTAAAAATCACCGTTGCGAGAGATCGTGAAATTCGCAATTGTCTGCGGTCAAACCGCCGATTGCTCGCGGCAATCGTTGCTCATCTAAAAATCGTGTACATTATAAATTCGCACAAAATACCTTTTCAAAAAAAGGTAAAAAAAGGCGCCAAGTACATGCGCAACTCGCATCTCTAGAGAAAGTATTACTATCAAAATCTTCTTCTACAAGATCTATTCTACAAAAGAAATGATATCAATAAGTAGCACCAAGTAAAATCTTGTATACATTTATACAAAAGAAATGATATTAATAAGTTACGCCAAGTAAAATCTTTTATACAAAAATATATAAAATATATAAAACTTTGTAAGTTGTTTATACGTTGTAAAATAAAAAATATTCTAAATCAATAAAAAGTTTCAAATATTGTATGACCACTGCACTTGTTATATAAAGCACTCATTGATGTAAGAAATGACTTCGCCTTGCGTAGAAAATCTTAAACTATGTCGAATCATACATATAGATTTCGATTTGTGTGAAATGTCAAAAACTCATGTGGAATGTTTCAAAATAAAAAATATTTAATGTAACAAAACTTGGCGCGGCTGCACCGAAAACTAAAAACAAAGTGCAAAAACAAAGAATTTTTTACGGAGGAAAACAACTGCGAAATACTTTTTTTTGTGCCTCGATCTTAACTTTCGATTGAGTCTAGGCCGAACTCGATCGGTTTAGCCGTTGTTGAGATCGGAAAATCTCGATATTGCCATTTGGCCATTTTCGCGTATAAGAGGCACGGGGTACCTCGCGCAGCGCGCGCGCACTTCGTTTGCGCATATACTTGGCGCGAGGCACTACCGTGCCTCTTGATATAGTGACTTTTTTTGTGATATTGCTTTATTTAATTCGATTGTGAGTCCCTTTACCTCTTTTTGTGCTTGAACAACTAATATATCATGCGCAAACAAAGAAACGATACGTCGTTCTTGTATACATTATGCGAGCGATATCACGCATTATACTGTTTTTCCCTTCTCGTACAATCGATTTCGCATTGTTGTCTGCTGTTTCAGAAAACAAGTTTTCCCGCTTGTCGTTTGGCAAGCGCAACTTCTTTTTGCGATTCGGAGCCTGTGCACGAGTGCGCATCGCAAAGTCGATATTCTTTCGCGAGAGACGAAGAATCGCGATCTTTTCTCGGATGTATCGGAAGATGCAATGAAAAGTTTACGTAGAGAGACTTGGATCGCGCCAGCAAACTTCTGTCTCGAATTACTGAGGCAGAATAAATAAGCAAAACGGGCTGTGCGCGAATCAGAGAATCCTTCCTCCCTCCTCCCCTTTCTTTTCTCCTTATTCTTCCCGTCCCGCACTCGTCCTTTCGTCTTCGGGCTTTGCCTTTCCTCGTCGCTTCTTTTAGCCGTGTAGGAACTTCTAACGAGTATCTACTATAATAAACACCTCCCATTCTTTTCTCTCGTCTGTTTCGACATTTACGTTATTGTTATCGCTACGAGAACATTGATGATCGACTTCTGCAGAATCAATCAGGGCTACTTGTAGACTATCTGAATTATCAGGGAGCTATATTTCTTGTAATCAGAAAAAACTCAAAGTATAATATTTCTCTGATGTGAAGTAGAAATAAATCATGTGTACATTATTAACAGTAAGTTTCATTTTTCGATTTGATACGCGCGACGAGCACCCATGAATTTGCGAAATTTCGCGAATATAATCATTTTTTTCTGGTTTTCCGTTCGTGCTCGATACTTGAACATCTGTTTTAAATGAATATTTAAATAATATATCATATTTTCTATACTCTGAAAGCGCCATTCTTCTGATTTTTCGTTCGTGCTCGACATTTGAACATTTGTTTTTTTAATGAATATTTAAATAATATATCATATTTTCTATACTCTGAAAGCGCCATTCTTCTGATTTTTCGTTCGTGCTCGACATTTGAACATTTGTTTTTTTAATGAATATTTAAATAATATATCATATTCCCTATACTCTTGATTTACTATATTTTTGTTATCTCAATAAAACTTTTTTTAGTGTATGTGAGCAACGCTCGTACAGAACGGCACAAACTACATCATGTATCAAACTTACTATATAATTTATAGAGTTCATATATCACAAATTTTAATTCTATATTAACATTCGAAGATGTTTTTCGAGTTTTTCGAACCGCGTTAGTGTCATTTTTATACCAACTTTTATAACTTTATTCTACTTTAGAAAGAGATAACATAGTTCTTCACATCTATTCTATTTTGTTAATCGTCTCGTTCTTGTAGCTGCGGAACATTCTTTGCGCACAGTTTTTTTTTTATGCACCGCGTACATTTACATTTAGTTGTCGTAGTCTCTTCAGATTCCAATGTGAAATCGATGATAACGAACGATTTACAAAACACTATACTACAATAACGAAAGGTAGTACAATAGGGCTCTAGGCGAAGATTTACTATAAAAAACCTAAGTCTTTAGGTGGCACGTCCATCTTTCATATTTTGACGTCTTTAAAACCGCACAATGTACTCAAGTATCAAATAACAAAAAGCGCAATGTATTTTTTTTTCACGCAACAATTTTTGACGTAAATCTTGCATCTATTAACTTATCCGAGTGTGGAAGGCTTCATATTTCCGGCGCCCTCTCTTTTTAGTTTTATTACTTCTCGCCGAATGTCGAGCTCTTGCGATGTCTCGCCCTCTTCGCCGACGACGGAGGCATGCACTGTTTGTTTATTTAGCCAATTGAGTGCTTAGCCCTTAAAAACAAAGCAGAGCGTTCTGGGGAAGAGAGTTGCGAGAAAGGAGTAACGGGCGTGTGCCTATCGGTCCAGAGTTGCGTTGCGAGCGAGACGACGAAGACGACACACGAAGCGAGACTGCGCACACTGTATCTGATAGTACTTTTTTATTCCACAAATATACTTTTGACAACGAATCGAGCCTTGTGGGTTGCTCCAATTCTCCTTTCATATTACCATCCTACACCGAGATTCGTTAACTGGGAGTTGCACGACGAAACTTGCGCGCAACGCTCCTCTCGCATGCACGTCAAACACGTTGGATGTGTACACCCTTAGGTGCAAAGACGACGTCTTGTGCACCTGGCAGACGAGGACGAACGTCGATACAAGAGTCGCGCTCGTCTTTGTGCGAGTAACGATAAAATAATCGGTGTCAGAGATGAGCGCCGTAGGCCGAAGCGCACTGGTGCGCATCTCGAAATCCTTCGGGCGTTTCTGATTAATTCGCGGTATATCCCAAGACAAGACCGTGCGCGGAGAACTGTTCCGTGCATTGCTCACACAGGCGGAAGCAAATCGCTTTCATAGGGAATATGAAATATCATATGTTGTCTTACGCAGTGGGAAGCGAGTTCCGTGTGTGAGCGAGCCTGAGTGAGCTAGCGAGCCGCGCGTAATGAGGCGGAGAACGGAAATGACGCACGCGCTTCGAATCGCACCAAAGCGATTAACAGCCGACCGCTGTGACTATCCAGCTGTTTGTTTACACTTTGGATGCGTTTGTCCTACGAGCGGGATATTAATCCTTTCAGTGGCGCGAGTATTAATTGCACACACAGGAGGATTAATTGAGTTTACTGTTGCCGTCGATTTCACAAATCCAAACTGAGGATAAATATATTTGAAAATAAATAAAAAAATCAACCCTCGTGCGCGCCTCGTGTTCATTTTGTGTTCAAGTATTGCAAACTTTTGTTTTTGAATAAATCGAATTAATTTCGTCGATTCTTCGGTTTCACCGCGAGCTCGTTTCCGCAAAATAAGGGCGTAATCAGGCTGCTCTTGAAAATCCGATTAAGTGAGCTGAAATGTTCACGAAACGTCGGCATAAAAATGACACTAACGCGATTCAAACTCGAAAAACATCTTTGAATGTTAAATACAACACAACGCGAAAGCATCAAATATCAGAATAAGGACGTATCGTTGATGTCGGCATGATTCACGATCGCGTACGCGAGTCCGTCGTCTCTCGCCCTACGCCAGTAGCATTTATCTTTTCCTCTCTTACGTCTCGCCGTGTCAGCCATCGTCGTAAAGTCAGTCAGGCGCACGGAACGAGGTTTGCTGCAGGTATCTTCTCATCCTCCCTCTCTCCAAACCCTCACATTGCTCATTCGTCCGTCTCTCTTTTCACTCGCGGTCTATCGTTTCCCGTTACGCTTTTCCACCGTTTCTCCATCTCTCGGCCCCTTCGTATCTCCGTTACGCGTTAACTTCCTTTTCCTCTCTATTGTTCGTGCGCCATGAAATGCACGTAAAGACTTACCTGGTTAGATTTGCCCGAAGGAGGGAGAAAGCGCGAGAAAGCGAAGAGAGGACGAAGCGGGAAAGAGAGGATCTTGGAAGTGAGACGCGCGTAACGCGGACCTATTTTCATCCCCTCCTGACACTTTCCGGGGTTCGCGCAGCTCTCTCTCTCTCTCTTTCTCTCCTACATCGTAGAAACTGCCGTGACATCGTGGAGAGCCACGACGTCGCGTCGGTGCGGGGGGTGTTCGTCCCCGGGGTTGGACTATTTCATTATCCTATCCGAGAGCATAATACCGAGACCGAGAAGGCCAGGAGAGAATGGTCGCTTCCGCGCGCGACCCTTCAGGAGATTGAGAACCGTTAAGTCAATGAGATAAATTTGCGCTGCCATATTGATTCGACGTTGCAGTTATTATTCCTCATTTCCTGCTTTTTATTCAAATGGCTTTTTTCGCTCACCTCTTCTAGAGAAATTTGTGAGATAACACCTTATTGTCTCGAAGACGAGCGAAAGGATTCTTTACACCCTTTTGAGCGAAAGCGCAACAGAGTCGCAGGAGCAAGACAATAGGAGCTTGTACAAAGCGAGAGAAGCAAGTTTGGTTCGCGCTTATGAAATTAGCAATCGAACGTGCACTGACCTGTTTGCGCGTTGCGCGATAACTCGTTAATCAAATACATTAAGAAAGGCAATTAGAACATAGTCAGATGGATTGGAAATCACATTCCCCACAGACGATCTGAGACTCTGAGACACAACGCTCTCACGTCTCATGGCCAAAGACGGTCACGTGACCCTAATATTAACAAAGACAGATGGCAAATATTGCTATCGGTTGTTCCGCGCACACGTTATGGAGAAATACGCGCAAAAATGATGGGACTCCGATACGACGACGAGGGATCTCACCTCGGTTGAAATAAAAGAGGGGGAGGGGAATAAAACGCAGCCGCGTCCGCGGTTGCATGCGACATACAAACTGGAGAATGACGATAGGGGGATGGAAAGTGTAAGGGTGGTGGTGTATGGGCGGATGGACGGTTGGTTTGACACAGGGGTTCTCCCTCCTTCCCCCTATATAATCAAACCAGCTCTCGTATTTATGGTCGAGAGCCATCCAGTGTACCTGCTTGTGTACTCATTCCTCATGCCTGAGTCCTCACACACTCACTCTCTCTCTCCCCTTCCCCCTTCTTCCCTCTTCACTCCTCTCTACTCGCGACACAGGGCTATTAAATTTGGAAACTCTATACCTCCGGTTGCGCGCGGCTCACGTATACACACGTACGTGTCGGTACCCGTTCGCTGCGCTTCATCCTGTCGCGTCGCGGCTCAAACCTATTGCGTTTTATAAGCGCATCAAAGTTAATGGTGGAGGCGCTCCCTCTCTGCAATTCAGCGCGAAGCGCATCTCGCTCCCTCCTCTCCTCCCCCACGCACAAACACACACACACACACACACATACATACATTGCGGCCCCGTTCGTCACGTAGCTGCAGGTGCCAAGATCGTATTTTTGTTTACAATCTCTGGCGAATCTGTACTCTGAACGACGTGGAATATGACCACGACGGTATTTCGACCCTGTCATGGGTAAACGACGCGTCACGGTTGCTGCGCCCGTCTTTGGACCGGCGTATAAACCTGCAAACGTACACGTATAAAAGATCGCTGTAACTCAGTTGGTTCGTTCGCCATTTCGTTGTGTCGTTTGATGTGAACAGAGGCCAAAAATTTGCATAGATACGGAAGACTTGAATCGCCAAGCAGAGAGAGAGAGAGAGAGAGAAATATTTAAGGATGAAGTTTATCGGAGAGTGACCGGAATCTTTCCGCTTCAATCTGTGGGCAAGCTCCACTTGCTTGTTCTTTCATCCACCTCTATCTACCCTCCGGGGTTAACACAGAAAGTGTAAATGCCATTATAGGAATTTTTCCTCCGAACGCGTAGGCTGCAAATATTTTCCGATCGATCGACGCTAAAGGGAGAGAAGCGATTGACGGAGCGAACTACATTGTTCTTCGCAGGGCGAAGAAATAAAGCAAAATCGAAGCTAACGTCACGTTCGCTTGCTCGCGCCACAATAGGTCAGTGTTGAAATTTTCAACCTTCATAGAGAAACCTGTTATGTGCGAGAAACTAAGTGATATAAATCGGTTTTGGTTTTAATACAATATCATGACGCGAGTTTGATGGACGACGGGTTGGAAAATAAACTTACTTAAAGATACGCCATTAATTTTAGCTGTTTTCTGTCGAGCACATGTCAAAACTTTGCGATTTATAGTCTCCCTATTACTTTCCACACTGAAAAGACACGCGAATCTTGCGTGTTCCAATCTCGCGTGACTTAATCTTGCTTTAGCTTTATTTAAAATAACAATTGTTGTTTTAAAAGAATTCAAAATATCAATAAAACCGCATTTAACAATAAAAGACTATCGGTCTTTTAAATTGTTATTTGTTGTTTGTAGATATAATTTATGATGTTCATTAATAAAGCACTCGCAAGGAACAAGTGGTCTCGCAAACTGAGTGCAAGGGTTGTGAATATGGAGGTCTCGAGTTTGAATTTTATATATACCATCCACCTCAGAATTTTTTCGAGGCCTCTTCGGTACCTTTCATCAAGTTAATCAGTTAATCAGCAAACTGAATCAGACCTTCAAAGATTAATTCGAGTTAAATCTTGAATTAATTAAATTTTTTTCCTCTTATTATTATATATAATTTTATTTTATAAAATGAAAATCAGTTCTATGCAATTTGTTATATACTAGCTAAGAAAATATTTAACAAAATTATATTTGTCTGTAGAGCATGTTGAAAAATGGTTCTTCAAAACTTGATGTCTTTGTTGCGCTATCAAGTTTTCTTAATTACAAATCTTAAACTTACGTAGCAAGCTATAGCTTTGCTGAATCAACCAAACCATTTTTTTTTCGTGCATTAATAAGCAAGATAAGAGCATCGCCTTTAAGTTTTTAAAGAAATATGACTCTCTGATTATTTTAGTTAGTTTTTTTCTTTCAATGACTTTCAACTTCAATTTTTGAAGGAGAGAAGGATTAACGCCAACATTTCTCTCCACTAATAGCCATAGTTAATTTGCCGACTGCGTTTCGCGCGATCTGATTATGTGATAGCGCGTTAAATATTCCGTCACGTGATTATATAGATCCGCTTTCAATGTAACCCTCGAATATGCTCCGTTCAAAATCCGTGCTATATGTGACAGATGGCGATAATGCTCGCGATGAAATAGATAGATCAACGCGGATGACTAAATAAAGCTGCCGTGTGTGAAGCGCAAAATGAAAATATACGTTGAAAGTGTTTCTGCGCTTTTGGGATACAAATCGGCTCATTTTATCCATTGTTGCTTCATTACATTTTTCTTTGCACGTATTCGTCAATTTAATTATCGTCTTCCACGCGTTGCAGTTCGTTTTCGAACAGATTGTTCGAACATTCTTCTTCGATGCAAATAATGTTCTTCGAAAAACTTGTAGCATCGAAGGATGTGCATGCACACTTGTGTCTGATGTTTTCCAAATTGTCGCTAATTCAGGTGTCACCCCTGTCTATTAGTTTTTCACCTGATGAAATGTCTGATGAAGTGACTTTTTGAAAGAGAGAATTGCTCCAACACTTCTCATCAATCAGATTAAACTGTAAGTATTTTTCTGAAGTAGAAATCAAGGATGTGTATGTACATTATCAGCAAGCAAGTAACTTTGATACGATACGCGCGACGAGCAGCCACGAATTTGAGAAATTTGCGAGGACGCCAGCGCGAAATTCCGCGAATATCGCCATCGACGGGATTCATTGGCGTTGACGTCAATCTTGAATGAAGCGGAGAGCGACAACGACGTCGACGTTAATGACGGCAACGACGGCGACAATGTTGGCGCACCTTTCGCACCTCGACGTGACGAGGACCGATTAACGTTCGCAAATTCTCAAACAATGCACGAGGAATTTACTGCGGCGACGTTCTATCGTAAACTTTGACGTGTTATCTGGCATTTTTTTTTTTTTTTTTTTTGACTAAGACCGATGGAAAAGAGCTGTAAGGTTTATAAGATTTTTTGAAGTAAGATTATAATAATTTTCTTGTACTCGATCATTTGTTTTGACGGAAAGAGAAGCAGCGGCTGTGTGTAAAATTGCATTAAAAAAAAAATCTCTGTCGACAGACATCCTCACTGTCATCGCGACGTTCGTCTCTCTCAAACGGTTCATCCACCGTCAACCAGAGCAAAGTCTTTTGACAATGGAAAGAGAAACGCGTTGGAAAACAGTCCAGGATAACTAAGAAGCGGTTACGTGATCCCTTCTTGTTTCTTGTTTGAGAACAAAATATCAGTGAGATTGCTGGAATCTCCGGGAGTGTATTCCAGGCAGTTTCGCTCGCGCGCGTGTTTTGAGCTCGCTTTTATGCGATTGCAAGGTGGAAAAGGTAAGAAGTGGATAGAAGATAAAGTTATTGCTCGTCGAGGTATGCGAGCTACGTATTTCCTTATACTTCCGCTTCGGTGTCTCTCCCGCTTGTTTATTTCTGACGTCTATTGTAGGCAGGATTACTCGTTGAAGGGTGTTCATGAAAACGCAGGCGGTATTGCGTCGTCCGTCTCTCTGCAAGTTAAATCCCATTCATTTGCGACCGGTATATAATCGCAGCCGACGGCATGACGCTCGACCTGACGGGTTTCACAGCGCGAGCGGGGCATCTTTTTACACATCTTCATACTTTATTTATTACATTTGTACTTAATAAAAAAATTCGGACGTAAATATTGCAGCGCAATTTATTCGAAAGTGTTAATAAACTTAAGCAGATGCGGGAAAATTTATGCAACGTACGAAAAGAAAGAAATTATTTTGAATAAAAGATTGTTTTATGTGTCACTTTTTTAAGTAGTAGTTTATTTACCATTGGAAATGATATTTAAATTATACCTTATTTCACTTATTACATATTTTATTTTTCTTTGTTATCCAATATTATTTTTTTCCACATCTTACTCTAACTAGGGCACGTATCTGATCTCCTATTTTAATGTCATCTGTATTTCTTTTTTTGTAGATAACTCGGTTTTATCCATTTCCCTGGCATATTTCTTTATATTTCTTATTATATTTCACCTCTCTTTCACATTCTACTCTCTTCTACTTGCCTTTGGACATCTCTTTCTCTATCAACATGTTTTCCATCTCCATGTCTTGGTTTCTTATTTCTTCTACCACCTTCAAATCTCACCCGTTTCTGTAATATTTTTCTTTTTCCCTACTATATAATTCTTTATTTCTCGTGTTGTCTTCTTCTACGTAACTATTTTTTTTAGCAAGTTATTATCGTCAAATTTTCTTACTTTATTGTCATATCTCGTAGCTCTTATCTCTCATCTATTTGAGTTTTTCTAGGCCCAACTCTCTTAAATTTTTATATCTCGGCGTACAAAACTCTAACTTGAAGATCCATCTTACATAATCTAACATTATTTTCTCCAGTTTCTTTTTTTTTCCAACCTCATATTTCTACGCCGTACGACATCATACTCAATTTCAATCGTTTTTTTCTTCTTCAACAAAATAAAATTATAATCAATGTTGATGTTTTGAATCGGGTTTTTAACGGAATTAAAAATCTCTTGGTTTTGATCGGGCAAGTTTAAACTAAGTTTGTGATTTTCAATGACGAAGTGTAAATTAAAAGTTAAATTAGTCGTTGTCAATATTTTAAAATAGAAAATAGTCGTTGTGTGTGTTTATGTCAGAAGCTTCGTCATTACTGAAAAATAAAATTAGTCAATCTTTTATTTATTTTTTTTTTTAACGTTATGTAAAGTAGCATTCTGTTTCTGTTCTCGTCCCAAGCGTGCAGCATTAACGTTGCTCCCGAGAATTAGTGACACGTGTCGCGACACGAGTCCGCGCGAAATTTTGCACAAAGATGATTGCGCGAGACGACGACGAGATTAGAGTTTTAATATATATGCAATTGCATATTTCTCGCGGATTCTGCATATTTTATGGATAAAACAGGGTGGTTGCAGAGACGATATTTTAAATAAAAGGGTCAATTCCGCGCGTAGCTCCCGCGTGCCAGGCGTTTCTCACAGTCTGGCATCGCCGAGCGTGAAATATTTTCTGTTCGAGAATACGGAAGAAGCGTTCGATGGAATCTACGCAATCGACTTGTCTCTCTCTTCTCCCCGCCTGTCTATTTCGTCATATCTTCCCCCCCCTTCTCTTGCTTTCGTCGTTTCCTCATTATTCCACTGATAGTCCCGACGAGAGTCTTCCGCGCAAGCACAGCTCTCGTCTCTCTCTCTCTCTTTCTCTCTCTTTCTCGTAAGGTTCTTCTCATCGAGTTTATTTATTTCTCGCGTATAACACGAGCGCGCGACCGGCTTTCACGCGACGCGTCCACTCGATTTCAAAAGAGCGTCGTTTCTCGGCTGGAAGAACAAGGATAGGCGAAACGCGACAGGCGAGAAAGTGAGGGAAAAACAGGGTGGGATAAAAACGAAATAAAGAATAGATAGGTAGGGACAGATTCCAGAAGCTGTGCACACAGAGAAAAAGAAGAATACGGAAGAGGTGGAGAACGAAAGCGCTCCGTTGCGTCGGCTCCGGGATCGGACAAGCGGGACTGCTCACAAAGGGACAACTTCGCGTGAGATGATCTTGTTTACGTACCGGGTATCGATTTACCGAGATCGAGGTACTCCCGCACAGACGGGCTCAGGAATCCGGGTGGCACGGCCGGCGCCTCGTTCGTCGGATTGTTCCTCTCGTCCACAGAATCATCGTAATAGTAGTCGTCTTCGCCGGGGTTGAGTGGCTTTGCACGCTTCGACACTTTGCCGGCCCGACCGTCACGAGCGCCACCTACAAAAGGACAATGTCTGTAAAAAAAAGCTGCGCAAATGTCAAAATGTATTTCAAACATTTATTCATAAAATACTGCAAAATTTTGTCTTGATTTGAAATTACTGATATCGTCAGCTACACTGGTTGGTAACAGAGTTCAGAGTTTGTGATGATGCGTCTATCACAGGATGATCGTCGTTTTTTCATTATGTTTATCACAATTATTTTAAATATCTTTCGTACATATATGTCTGTGCGTTAATAATTTTTACATATCAGATATTTAATCTCATTTGTTTTTATATCACATCAAAACTCCGGAAGCAAATTACATTGCGTGTGTGTTTCTATTTTTTTCAGCGTCTATTTTCTCAATTTACACATTTATTAGACAGTATATTGGTATTTTTAACTTGTAATATTTTTAAAAAAGAGAGAGAGAGAGAGAAGATTAATTCGAGATTTTAATCGACCCTCTTTGAATTAATTATTGGGAGCTCGATTTCAATCGACCCTTTTTTCGATTAATCTGATCGAAAGGGACTGGACTCGGAAAAAATCCTGATGAAGCGGATTTGAACTCTACGTTTGCAATCCGGAAACCTCTATGTTCGCAGAATATACACTCAGGCCGTGAGACCATACAGTAGAGGCCACTTACATTCTGAACATTGCAGAAAAGATGATAGCGTTAAATTCGCCGGGAATATTTATAGATTTTTCTTTTAACAAATCTACTCTCTAACGCGGCGAATCCTTAACAGAATTGTTTTTGTAACTGTAATGTGATTCTTGAATACTTACGGCCATCGATCCGGTCTTGACATCGGCAGAAATTTGCTTAACAATGAGATCGCGTTATACGCTCTGTAAGCGATGGAAAATAGGTCGGGTGCGACGAGAAATCGTCGTTAAAAAGAGAACAAGGACTTTATTGGCGCCGTCGAGGCTTTGTACGAAACCGCGTGTTTGTGTGTACGTGTGTGGCTTTTGCGCGAGATAACTCGTCACCGTCAATGTAAATCAAGGCTCCATATATCGTTGACACTCTCTTCATTTCGTTTATTTTCCCTTCGTGTTCTCGCCAGACATTTCGTTCTAACGCGCGCGCATATGAGTGTGTTCGCGTCTCTTTCTCTCTGTTTTTTTTCTTTTTTCTTTTTTTTTTTTTTTTTTTACAAATTCGGCCTTATTGATTTCTACATCAAACGGCTTATTTTCTCTTTTTATTATCCCCCATTCCGCGCGCGCACGAGCGAACATTCACCCCGTCTAGCCGTATGCACTCGCGAAGAGTCGTTGCATCTCCATGGAAACCGCAAATTAAGCGTGCGGCGTAGAGTAACGGCAGGTGAATCGATCCGAAGGATGAATCGGATTTTAAATTAAAAGCTCACGCCGCGTTAGCTAACTTTTGCCGGCTTTATAACTTAACCTGTCGAAAATCTCTCACGTAGAAATCTTCGAAATTCGGTGAACTATCATTTCTTGATGCAACGCGGAATAAACAAAAACTTATTTCAAGTTTATTTCAAATTTTCTTATCAAATATTTCCAGAAATTGTTTATTTATTTATTTATTTATTTTATTTACAGAACGTGTTTCATGAGAATACCATAAAGATAAGAGAAAGTAACAAATATGTACATCCATAAAGGATGTAACAAATGTAACAAATTATAAGATTACAAAATAAAAGGACTGGGGAAAAAAATATTAACAGATATGTTGCTAAATTGTAACGTGTTATTTTTTTTAATCTAAAGTCTGTTTCTTTACATTCTTTTGAACTTTATTTTTTTCCTTTGTTTCAAATCTTTCGCATCTTGCAAGGATGTGAGGTAAGTGTAACCACATTTGTGTCATTTACTCTCTTAAGTAGAATCAGTTAAAATTTTATTAATTGGTTCAGTGACAAATAGTTTCACTGAGAATCATTAACAACATCACTGAACGACATTCATATAATGGTTTTCAAACAATTGGTCTTGGAGGTTTCAATGACTGAATTGACAGAGTGCCCGCTTGGCAATCAGTGGGTTCCAGGTTCGAATCGAGTCGAGATGATTTCTGATGCAATCAGTTTTTTCTACGAATTAATACTAGAACAACGTGTAGAGAATAACAGAGAAAAAAAACTTACTCGAAGACATAAATTATAAAACTGAATAATTGTTTTTTATAGTATAAATTTATTTGTATATTTACTAACTGACCCAGTCATTAAGTACTGATTCGCATAGTCCAAAGCACTTGAACTAAATGAATTAAGTAAAATATATCGATTTTCAGTGGAAAACTTATCACTATCTAAATCAGTAAATATTTACAAATTGTCAATGCAATGTACTGATTCTACTTGAGAGAGTAATGCACTGAATTCAATATGCCTTAGATAACGTTATCGTTGTATGATTTCGTGCCATTCAATGCAATTCGAACTCACTTTCTCCAATTGAATCGATTTTAATGTCTCTACCTATTGCACACGTGCGGATTCCTTAGATCTTCGCCTCTCTCTTTTGACGTCAATCGCCGAAGGAGTTGTCACAACCATAACAGATTGTATTCTCGAAGAAGCTTGCGCGCGGTCCGTCTCTGAGCCCGTATTGGTGAAATGTCATGCAATACTTGTCGCGGACTTCTATTGGAATATATCGAAGCTTGTGATATGTTTCCGTACGTTTTCCGAGATGCGTGCGTGCGTGTGCGTGCGTGCGTGTATGTGTGTATATAAAGTTTCTTTACCGTACCGACACCATAATTAGCAAAGATTTCATGAAGTAGCATAAACTTTTTTCCCCTGTGGAAAGTGGCGCATCCAGTTGCGTTCTTAGTGCTAGTTAAGTTCGAAATTGTTGAATCGACGTAACTTTGAAACTCCGCTAGCAACCTCGCGTCTCACGACGCGTCACTCATTTCTTTATGGAATAATTAGCAAAACTTTCAAAGCTCCCCTGCTCGCGACAGGATATCCCACCTTGTCATGTTAAGTCGACAAGTACGTTTTTGGCGTCTCCACATGTCTCTTTTACGTGAAAATCGGAGCGGTTGGAAAACACTGAGGTTTTTCCTCCGACACAGAAATGAGAGAAAATGTTTAATGTGATCTAAAATCTCACAAAAAATTTATGGAAGTCGAAATGTGTGATGCGTGCGTGTGTGTAATGGATCTTTAAAGATGGCCGACAAAGCGGATATTGTATTATCATAAAAAGAGCAACATGTTGCTACAAGTGACACTACAGTTTGATTTTTTTTTTCAGGTGCCTAAAATTGTTAACTACTCCCGAGCTTAAAACCCGGTTGGTTGTCCAATTCTTTTCGCGTTTTTGGTGAATTTGAAAATTTCCGAAATACACACGTTTCACAAAATGGAGCGTTCATTTATTTACGTCGGGACGGGCAATTAATTATAGTCCGCATAATACACACGCGCGGCAATACGAACGATTAAAAATTAAAATATTGTAATAAATCCGAGAGAGCGCAATGAATGTCGACGCAAACCGCGGGTAGTGCGTACTACCGCCTACTGCGTTATTCACGCTTGTGTATATATGCAGTTAATGCGGTTCTGTCATATTATGCTACCGGTCGTGTATTTTAGCGAGATTAATGAGTTCCAAAATATAGAAGTCATTAATATATAAAATCTGTTCTCTCTTTCTCTCTCTCTCTCTCTCTCTCTCTCTCTCTCTCTCTCTTTCTCTTTCTCTCTCTCTCTCTATCTATCTGTGCGCGCGCATTGTTAAGCGACTTTTCCTTTTCTTTGTCGACCCGCCCATAAACGTCTCATTATACAATTAATAATTTTGCGCACTATTATTATGATTTATCATATACGCGCCGAAAGGTCTGCCACGTCGAGCGGGATTACGTAATATCAAGTAGTAATAATTAACGAACATGACTGTGGTGAGTCTTTTAAAACAAATTGTTTGCTAAAGTCTCATATGAATCTCTTTCATTTGCCAAAACGATCATTACACATGTAATTACACATTTTTTACTACGTAAGTAAGCTTAACATTTTTTTATGAAGTTACACGTGGACACACTTCAACTCCCGCAACAATAAAATCTTTTGTTCATACAATTGAAAGGTAAGTTATTTTTAGGACGAGCAGGAATTCCAAGGACGCGAGGAACAACAGGTAAGTACTAGGTAAGATTTAAAGTTATCTTTTTAGACAGTAAATTTAAAATAAGAACACTGTATTTAACTATTGCTTTACATATAACAGTTTCTTAAATGTTGAACAATGATACCGCATTTATGATAGTTCTCGACAATAATCTTTCTTTTAACAAGCAGTTTAATTCAAAGTAATTCGACCGATCCGATATATTGCCAAATAGCGACTGACTCTTCCAGCTCTCTAGCGAGCGGCGCTGGCCCTCGATTTCCCTTCGCTGTGGAAACGCACGTGTCTCCGGCGTGATAAGCATATGATCGCATATGATCGCATTCGAAGGACAAGCCCTCGACCCGATTTGTACATTTAGATATATTACATGTCTTATAAATTCTTACACAATCGAGATGTTGTGTGAAAATTTTTTTATGGTTCTCTAAAGCGAGGTTTTTCAAAATTGAAACTCTCGTTAATCACATTACATTTTAAACATGGTGTTTGATGTTAAACACCGTTTCTTGTGATATGACGATCTTTCGTTCGATATTCTCATGTTAGACTGCGACAGAGATAAAAAAAAAGAAGCGTTCAACCATATTCGATGTGAAATGCCATTCGTTCGGACCGCATTGGAAAACCTCAGAAAACACTGTTTTCGCGAAACCGGGAGATGAGAAATTCCCGACAGTCCGAAAGGTTCGGATCGATTAATTATTTAATGAAGCGCCTCTTTCTCTGCAGCTCCGCCTTCTCCGTCATCTGCTCACAACCTGCTGCTTTTAGCTCCACTGGTATGGTTGTTCCGCCAACGCGTTTAGCCCCGAAGCATTGCCTACTTGTTTCATCCTCTTCGAACCCATCTTTTTTCCTCTTCCTGTTTTTCTTCTTATACAGTCGCTTTTTCTTCGGCATTTAGTTTTTGTCGATATCTCGGTTTATTTATTTGTTTATTTGAACACAACCGAAAAGAATGTGTCGTGTGTGTTTATAATTTTTACTTTTATAATTAGTATAATTTTATATGTGTAATTATTATTTTTTTGTTTTTAAATGTGTATTACGTTGCTGCTCGAACGTTGGATGAGACGAGACGGAAGCGGCACAAAGACGGCATCGTTTTGCACAGTTAAAAAGATCCTCCTTTTAAACGATAAGAGCGGAAAAGTTCTTCCTCGTCGTCGTAAACATCGCGCGCAGTGATCCCACTTGCTCACATGTCCTCGCTTTCTCTTTTTCCCCGTTCTTCTTTCCCTCTTTTCCCGCGTTCTATTTTCTCTTCTCGTCCCTTGTCGCCCGACTGCACGGCGGCGCTCGTTCGCGCGCCCCTTTGTCGGTCAGACGAACGGAAAAGAAGAGATGATCCTCGAGCTACTTCGTCCTTCTCTTCGTCCATTCTATCTGAGACCGCTCTATTTAATACACATATCGAAGTTCTTGTGCCGGCGTGTTGGGCAACAGATTCATCTCGATATAATTCTAACAAGGAAAGTGACGCAAGTATTACAATAAAGTGATTGATATATTTGTATATTTGTCAAGTCACAAATATATTAGATATAGTCGAATCACTAGATATAGCCAGAATTCACTCACTATTTCGTATTTACTATTATATTTTTACTATTATTATTTTCCTATGTTATTATTTGTAAGCTATTTTTTTTTTGCATATCATTTTTTCTCGCTTAATAAATCTTAAATAAATCAAACGATTTGTTCTTTTATTTCTTTTTCGACTCTTGTATTTCCACGGGGAAGAAAAAACGACTGAGAAAACAAACGACCCGCTGCATTAGATAAATTTTTGTAACAAATATTCTTTTGGATGTGCGCGGACGTGCGGTTTCCCGAAAAACAAGCGGGCAGATTCCCAGATATTTTATTACACACGCTCCAAAGCGCATTATTAAACAGCGTTTATAACATACGCGCGCGCGCGCGTACGGAAATATTTCGCGATATTTAATAGTATTTACAGTGAGCGTTTCCGAACGTGCGTGGCGCGGCATTAAAATCGCGTTTTACGCGCGACCGGCGGCGAAATTCATGCACGAGAAAGGAGGAAGAGGAGGAGGAGGAGGAAAAAAACGGTAACAACATAACGGGACAATGTGCATCGTGTTATGCATCGTTGTGTTGTCTGATTGCAAATCCCGCGTATGGATGGGTATTGTCCCCGCGCGAATTAATCCACGGCGTTTTGACGCATAAAGTGCGCGCTTGTCGATGAGCCATTAATTAGTTTCCACGGCACGGACGCAACACAACCAGCATCAAATAGGATGAACACGGGATTGTGTTCGGCTTTCGTAAACCGGCGTAATACGGCCCGGCGCTCGCGTGTGTCACCCGCGCGCACGAGCACGCGCCTTATCAGGGATTCGAAGTGCGCGATCGTCGGGTTCGTCCTAGATATACGAGATAAACTTCTAATACACACGCTTTTTTTTCTGAAAGCAAAATGCGCGTGTGTGATCCTCGGGGATTAAAACTCGAATGTATTCTCTCTCTGACGAAGCTCGTATCGCTCTGCAAAAAAGCGACGATGATATTATTATTATTATTATCATTGTCATTAGCATTAACGCAAGCAAAAGAAAGAGTAAGCTTTTCAAAGCTAATTATCTTTGCTAGTATGCAGTTCTCGTTGACTTTCGGCAACTTCTCCTATTAACAGAAGCTAATTTTATTCTAAAGGAGAAGCACACACACACACACACACACGCTAGTCTATATATAAAGGTACCCCAAACTTGACCCAGTCCTCGGCCAACATCGAACTTCGCCCATTCATTGCACAAGGAGGATAGGGAGGAGGAGGGGGTGAGACAAAGTTTCGCGAGATATACATTTACGGACGAGAGGGCCGTCGAAGTTCTGCGGCCATTGCGTCGACCGCGGGACTCTCCCCTACCTCTCTATTGCGTTATTCACGCGATATGCATATATTCGCGTAGGTACATGCGCTCGAGACTCGGGCTAAAAATTATTAGCTCGGCACTTGGGCGAAAATTAACATCTCCGGAACTAATTAATTTCCAACGCCAACGACGTTCCGACGTTGTTAAACGCTACTTCTCAGTTTTTGGCAGGCCGAGTGCTCGCTTGTTCGAACGGTAATCGAAATTACCCCAAACGTCGTTTCCGAAGTTGCCGAATGTTTGACGCGTCCGGAAAATTCGACGTTTGGCAAAGACACACACACAGGTAGGTGGTGTTCGAGAGAATTTCAACGCGAAATGCCTGCGAGCGCAGATTCCGCGAAAATCTCTCAACCGGCGCATTAATATTCAGCGAGAACGTACAATAAGAGGAATCTTGCGTTCGGACGAGTCGCGCATCTGGAACGCAAATAGCGCGATGTGCATCTGTATCGTCGATGGGAAAGGCAGAGGGGAAAAGAAGGAAGGAAAGCCGGGCGGAAGCATTTATACGCCATGTTTTTCCCGGAGGAAAAACAGCGCGAGCGGCGGCGCGCGTGGACAAGCGCGTCGACAACTAAACGTTTCTCCGCATGAATTAAAGAGACTGTAAAAATTTGTTTGTCTTCGGAAACCTCTCCCTGATGGCATCCGTCTCTGACATTTTCAAATGATTTAAATTTCAAATTGTTCAAATAATCACGTTCCCTGGAAGAGCGACTGTGCTGCAAGCGGCAACGCGCTTCTTACCGCGTTGTGTTTCCCTAAATATGACTCTCTCGAAAAACACGCTCTCCAAATAATCCTGCAAGTACGTGAGCGCGCAGTAATAACTTCACGTTGCTGCCATCTACGGCAATGCCTTATTGGAAAACGAATTTTCCGAACGGTCCAATTTTATTTTCATCAAGCGACAATATATTTTGCTGTGTTTGCTATTGCAAAATCGGAGGGCTCTTTTAACTACTACTCGGATTTGTATATTCGTTCAATTTCGGGTCGATTGACTTTTTTTATTTGCGTTCGATTTTACACTTCCAACGTTTCGGCTACGCCGAGCTGATGAATACTTGTGGTAAAATCAAAGAAAGAAAAAAATGACAATATGTGCGATTAAATTCTTTTGTATTAAATTCCGAGTGTAAAACAAATATCTCTCTTTTCAAATTCTAGACAAACTTTCTCCTTTTATTCTTGTTCCATCGTTCTCTCGCCCATTTACGATTTTTCTCCTTCTCGTTTTCTTTATCGCAAATCTCTCCTCCCCTTTCTCTCCTTTTGTTCGTTTAAATCCTCCACTACGATTTAAAAAAAAAAAAACAGCTTTATGGTATCGATAATATCTGTATTGAGTGCTCTGTCAGTATAAAATGGCACTGAAGTATTGATTCCCTCGGTCTAATACATCACTCGTTTCCTCCTTTTCTCGGTGCCATTCTGTATTTTCTCCATTTTCCGCTTTCGCTCGGAGTTCCAAAAGGTCCGCGCAAAGGTGCGCAAAGGGAGACGCAACGGGAGTGTGTTTGATCCTTAAACTCGTCTCCGAGGCACGTAAAAAGGAAATCGTCGAGACGAACAAGCGTTTCCGTATTCACGCGGGCTTAGGCGCGTTCTCCTAGGAAGTCTGAAGCGGGATTCGTGATCCAGAAATTCTCTATGAAGAAAATCCGTGCTCGGAGTTGAACCGGGAAATAATAATTCTCTCTTGTGTGTGAAAGAGAGCGAACGTAAGAGACGAGAGTAAGTTTTTTCGGTAATTAAAAAAATTTGCCCTAAAAAAAATATTACAAACGCGGTTTTCGACCGATTTTCAACCGGCTGATTTCGAAAACGCAACGATGTGTTGTGTAACGCGCGTTCTCTTCGGATCGATCGAATTTCCCCGGCGCGGAAAAATACGCGGAGGAAGAGTTTTCGCGCCGTTGAAAAAACTCCAGCCGCATTACAAGCGCGAACTCGTTACAGTAACGCCATCCATCACGCGGGCCGAGCACAAAGATTTCCTCGAGCGATTACCCAAGGATAAATCTTCGTTGCCTCTTTTTGGCGGCGGCCAAGGCGAGCGTCGCATAAGGTCAGGCACCGCGCCACATTTCTCCTCCTCGTTTCAACGTGCCGCTCCGTTCCGTTCGTTTTTATCTCGCGAGACACATTTCGGAACGATGACGCAGCTCTGAATTAATAGCTTCAACGCGGCCGAATCATCGATCGAGCTTGGAAATAGAGTGGTTTGATTCTCGCGAATAAATCTCTTAGCTGGTTTGACTTCGACAACAATAGAGAAGTTCTCGGCGGATCTCTTCTCTCTTTTTCTTTCTTCAGAGTGCGAGGAGAATGTTATTACATACGAAGATTATTGCAAATCGTTCGCGAATTTGCGGGAAAATAGCAATTCCGAGATGAGTCGCGGGAGATGAGAACTCGAAGAGGGAGAAAGTGCAATTGGATCGAGTTGGCTGTGCTCTCTGTGTATCAGGCCGCAATGCATACAAATGTCATTTCCATCTCTCTCTCTCTCTCTTTCGAAGAGCGACCTCCTCTTTCTCCCTCGCTTCTCTTCTTTGTTTCCTTTCTCTCTTGTTTCTTCCTTCCTGCGCTATCTGGCTACGTTCTCTTGCGTCAGTTGTTTCTTCACTCCATCGGCACGCTCCGGCGTGTGCGCGCTCGCGCGCTCTTATCGAATCCGGGTAACAATGGCACCTAATAACGGGCTTCCGAATTACACGCTTTTCTCCCTCTCTCTTTGGGGGCGATGAGAATGTCGAGATACGACGACGCGTGCCATACCGTTGGGAGTAATCGCGAACTCGCGCGTCGTTACCGCGGAATCGAAACCGGTTGGGAAGTTTTTCCGTCCGTCGAGGCAGCGAGTCGCGACGCAAGAGCGACGAGGCGAAAACGCACGTGACACACACCGGAATTCGCCAAGGTATCGCCGCGAAATGAGAACGAGTTTCTGGACAAAGGAAAACGCGCCAAACGGGACGAAAAGATCTGTCCTCTCGCTCGCTCGCGCGAAGCAAGAACCGGTCTCTTGTTCCGTTCCTCGTCCGCGCGGAAAATGTGCTTCGCTCACGTCGAATAATGAAACTCTCTCGAACGTAGAAAAGATTCCGCACTCTCGCACCTCTTGTGCGACGGAACATTTTTTAGTCTTATTTATTTACACTGGCACTTTTCCGAGAGAGAGAGAGAGAGAAAGAGAGAGACGTGTTTAGATTCAAAGCTTTTCCTCGCGGGGATTCCGAAGAACAAAGACAATTCTCTTCTCTCGGAGAGGAAAAGTTTTGATCTCTTTTGCAAACCGAATGTAATTCGGAAATTTTATGACGCACTGTCATCACTGAAAAAGATTTTAGTGAGAGACGACAAAATTCGTTGTTTGATTTACGTCACTTTGAGATTCTATTGAAGAGATTTGATACGTCAACATTTTTCATGTTTATATTTTATCGAGTAAATATTTCTTAGTGCAATGCTCGATATAAAATATGTCAAGAAACTTGTGTCTGTTATAAATAAATACTTATGGCGTTAATAGATATATCGATTGACCACAATCTGTTTTCTGTCCGTTGATTCTTACACATCGGGTGTTTCGATCACATTCGACACACAGGTAAGCAAAGAGCCGGGCCATTCTCTTATAGCCGTCGCTGTTTTGTATAATGTACTTTGCCCCGCTGTTATTAAGTTCATGATGTAGCGCGGCTTGTGTACAGTACAGCGTAATGAGTGTCATAAAAGAAACAATGTGACCAGACGGTTCGCAACGCATCGAATGCGACGCGCCGCTACTCTCTCGCGCGCGAGGTGCATTAGCGAAGATTCGCGCACGTGGCCCTCTCTCAACAAAAAAAAAAAAAAAAGATAAAAAAATCACACGAAGCTACCTGCATCCAAATGAAATTCTATCGCGGATTTTCAAAAGGGGACGGCTCGTCACGTGGTTGCGACGAGGTGTAATGCAAATCTCTGTCTCCCGTCACATCCTGTGTACGTGTACGCGCCGAAGAGCTTTTCTTTCTCTTTGATGATATTTTTTTTCTCTCTCTCTCTCTCTCTTTTTATTCACGGTTTTTATTATTGCAAAATGGTAAAGTGTCTCTGAAAAATTAATACAATCGTTGCGAATAAAAATAAAAGCCAACGTTGGTTATATCGAGACTCGTCGGAAATAGATAAAATATAAAACCCGCTCGTCGCGATTTTATTTCCGGCCACACTGACAAATACGGGACAGCTCGATCCGAAACTCGAGTAGTTCTCAACCTTCTATGAAATATTGTAAAGTACGCGGATGCGTTTCCGATGTGACCATTGTCCAACTTATAGTTAGGCGTAACTTCTAGACTCTTAGTATTTATCGTAGAGTGCGATAAAAGACCACACCGTCGACCTTTGAGATATTTTACCATATAACGCAGTCTTTAAAACGCGACCCTTCCAAATATTTTACCAAATAAAGCAATCTTCGATGGTCGCGGTTTAGCGCGTAGCCGAATTATAGGCGACGTTAGAAATGACCAAATAAGAAAAAATGTTATAAGACTTTTGTGAGTAAAATAAATCGAAGTTTTAAATAAAAACTTGTGGCGATTCTTATTACACCGAAAGCTTTTCTCGAAAGGAAACTGTCGACTCGTTATTCCATCGCTATTTTTCGCGAGCAAATCTGCACGTAGGTGCTACGCGTGAGAGACAGATGAGCCGGTTTATTGACAGAGAACCGCGCGGATAGAGAACTTACGTAAACGGTGCCGGCGCGTTTACGTAATCCGCACGACCACGTTGTAGTTAGACGCGCGGTGAAAGATCTCGTGGTTGTTGCGCGCGAAATCGTTGCAACCGCGGACTGTGCTGCTCCGCGCGACGTTTCTTTCTCAATGAACGATCGTCCATTAAAATTCGACACTTCCTGTGAGGCAGCGCGTCGTCTCGTTAACATCATCATGACTCACCGTGCTCGTCTATAGTTTAGCTTCCTGACGCTCGCTGAGCTTTCGTGCTCGCTTCATGAAATGAAATTAAATTGTCATTTGTATGTGTGCGCTCGTTGCAGCGATTTCTTACGTCTTCTAATTATTCTTCCGTGCGGTAATAAGGAAACTCTCGCGAAGAAAACCATTCGTTGTTCACCGTTACAATTTGCTTCGATGCATCGAGGTGGTGTGTGTTGAAAGGTTAACGCGTTCACACGCGTGACTCACGTGTACGATTTGATTTGATAACAACGTATGTATTTTGTAGAACAAGCACTGAAAGTGATTTAGCGCGCGAACTGTGTAAAGAAATTTTAGTTCTCAAATAAATAATGAAATTAATAAATATCCGACAACAAACGCTCGCGAAATGTACAAGGTGGCATAAATAATAGGGCGTGTGCGATAGAGGGTGTGTTAGGAATTTCATTTATTTCACAACAAACAGTTTGCTTCAAACAGTTTCCGTTCTTTTGGAATCCTTCCTGATGATCAAAACCATGTAACAGTTGTGATAAAAATCGGCGATCATTAGCAAAACAATTAAACAACTCAAGAAAAATGTAAGTTCAAATGTTACAAAAATATAAAATAAGTTTCAAAATGATAGAATCATAAGCGGCCTGATCTTTCCTCTTCCTTTGTTGCAGCTCTCATGGTCGTGCTTGTCGTCGTACTGTCGTTTGTTTTATTTCGCCTCGCTACACCAGCTTCGTATGCAGACGATGACAAGTCGCACAAACGGAAGGAATCGTCGCGTAAGCGATGACGAGACGAGTGTTGTTCCGCTGCTTCACGTGGCGAATTTGAGGTAGCTTTGCGCTCGGATCGCGGTGAGATTTCGCCGAAAATCGGGGCGAAGGAGTCGCGCGACCAAAACGAGAAACGGTGCGCGCGGAATCACCGAGCCACCGTTGCAAGATGCGGCGTCGCAACGATTGTGCAAACTTCGTGGAAAAGGATCGCGGGAAACCGAAGGAGAACAAGAGAGAGAGAGAGAGAGAGACAGACAGACAGACAGAGAGAGATCCCGAGTCGAGGTCGCGAATTTATTTGGTTTGCTGGGCGCCTCGGCGTCGTTTTTTTATTTTGCTTTTTCACGCGTCGCGCGCATAATGCAGTCGCTCTACTCGCCGGCGTGCTTATTACGTCGTATATGCATAACAAAGAAAAACCTGAGAGCGGACGTCGTTGTCACGTGTCATTTGCCAAATTGCGTTATGCACAGCTCTTTCAAATGATTCGAATGCGCGCGCGCAGCTGGCGTGATCGAAATTCTAATGTCTCTCGCGTCATCCTCGCTGCGTTTTTTTTTTTTTTTTTTTTTTCACAACCGAAGAAACCGGTTTCCGGCCGTCTTCAAACTTCCGACGACAGAATTCTGGAAATCTATTCCGACGCGTGTGATGATCGCGAGATGAGTTTATGCTCTTCTGCTTCGGTTCCGGAAGTCGAAGCGAAAGCTCGCAGAGATTGGAAATAAATTTATATAACGTAGAAAGACAATAAATTTGTTCGCGAACATTCTTCGTTGATTAGAATGAGAAACACCGTTGAAATAATATAAAATACGCGCGGACAACCCCTGTTCGCGCTCTCTTCCCACTCTCCGTCGCACCCCCCGATATAAAAAGTAGAGCAACGGGAATTGGGAATAAGTCATTCAACGTTTAGCACGGTCGAACTCCCTGTCTGCGTTCTGTCTCTCTCTCTCTCTCTCTCTCTCTTTCTTCCTCACTTCCAACGTCGAAATTCCCCTGATTGAATTCCAGCAAGTAAGAGGCTATACCGTGTCGACGATACTTATTACTTCCGTGAGAGGAAGAAAAGGGCACCACGAGTGGGGACGGTGTGCGCGGGGGAAAATCGGAGGGTGATGAAGGCGGCGGGATTCGACAGTAACCCGGGGGTTCTAAAACTAAAGCGGTAGAGCTCTGACAATTTCGATTTTACTGTCGCGTAGCGTCTCTGATCCCCTCTCGTTACCGAGGAAAGAAGAGCGTGTCCCGATCGCCTCGCCCCGATGTTCACGCGCTCAGGTTTGGTTTGTTCCTCGTTCAATCTTCATCGTGGCGATTGTCGACGAAATAAGTGTAAACAGCGCGGTACTTTCGCAATCCGAAAAAAAATCGACGATATCTGTTCGATCGCGAAAGAGACGGAGAGACGCGCCGGTTTTTTCCCTCCGATAAAGTAATACTTTAAAAATCAATGTGCTTGTTCTGCTATCGTTTCCTGTGATCAAAATTAAGTGACACGTTTAACAAGATCCGACGATCGCCACTCATGTTGCTCTGTGTGTGTGTCGTGGCAAAAAGGCAAGTGACCTGAAATGTAAACCGGTTCTTTCCCGCGACAGACACGCCGCGTGAAATAATGGATTACGTTTTGCAAAATTATAGATTAATTCAGCAGGATGTGTCTTATGTAATACTCAGCGAAAATCTCTTGTAATTTACAAGTTGTTACGGTGCGGATTAATTCTAACCGCGCGTCGCTTTAAAAACTTTCGCGAAAACCGCTAATTCCACTTCTGCGAAATGAAAACCGCTAAAAAACGCTAAATTATTGAGCCTTTTACCAACTTCAAATGGAAAGAGAAAGAGAGAGAGAGAGTCTTCCCTAGACGTTTCGTGAAATATTAAAGTCTTTGGAAGAAACTTATTTGTTTTCTCCCAATTTGAGAGAGCAAACGTTCGTAGTCAGAGACACAGACTCTATTACGTTATATTAAATCTCTAGTTGCATTCTTCTAATGTTCGAAGAAGATTGTGACCAGCAAATCTTATCTTTGTTTTTATATAGTAAATGAACCTTTTTCTAACAGTAGAGAAAATTACAGGCTCTGTTACGTTATATTTTACCTAATATTCGTGACTCCCGAAGCGACAGAGACAAAATATAACGAAGTCGTGTAAAAGAAGAAATACGCGCGCAAAGCAGCTAACTTGGGTACGTACACGACTTTAAGAAGAGAACAGAAGGAAGTAAATTGAGATAGAAAGAAAGTTATATATTTGCGCGCCTTACCGGCGGGGCGCGCGTTTTTCGCCCGATAGAAAATGCCGATTCTCGGGCTTTTTTCAGCAGTTGCACGTGCCCGGTCGGACTTTATCGGAATTAACGTTATTTCAACGGACGCACGCGGAAAATTCTTGCCTGCCTGTGCTTATCGTGTTGCTCCATCATCCAGCTGCGTGTTTATGGAGGATGTTGCGCGACGTCGAAATCACACACATACACACATACGTACACATACACACGAGATTTCTATGTGTACATACGTACACATACAAATCGAGAAAAGTACCGGGAGAAAAGTGGCCGCCGAGGTTGGCGGCGCTTGAATTGAACGTTTCAACGAGGGGAAGAGAATTTTCGATTCGTGTTACTCGCGTACGGCGCGAAATTCGTTTATCGAATTTCGATGCTCGTCGATAACGGCGGGCTCAATACGTCTTCCGTTGATGCGCCGCGACTTGCACGCCGTGGTCTTAAAGTAATTTCGCAAATATAGTACAAGCGATGGAAAAAACGACGCGGAACAACAACCCCTCGAGAAAGCTCGAGGGGAGACCGACGTTAATAGGGATGTGGATCGACTAATTGAACCTACGCTCGAAACCGCATAAACGTGCTCTATATATATGTGCGGCAGGCAGTGCAGCTCAGTCGCACATGACATGTCGAAGTCGCGTAAATCGTTTAAGAATCACGTGACGTTTGTTTAAAAAATCACATACACGTAAGTAAATTTTTTTTTTTTTTTTTTTTTTTATTCTTGAATTTTCTTTCGTGACACTTTTTTGATATTTACGAATGATATAAAAATTACTTTCTGTAAAAAAAATCTACAAACATTTTTCTGTGAATTTTTCAATCTGCGCACTTCAACTTGGCGCACCTTTGATGTTTGAAAACATCCACAACTATTAAATTTGTAAATTTGCGCGCCATGGATGAACGCTTTTTAGCATCGCATAGAGAGCGGAGAGACTCGCAATCACGCGTTACACGCGGTGAAAGGAAAAATGCGTTATTTCCCCTCCCACGCACACGGACGGCATATTTTTCTGATTGCATCAAAAGAGTTACGTGTGTTTGTTGCGCTGCCGCGGATATGATGTGTGTGTTTCAGCGCGACGACTGTCGAAAAAAAAAACAAAGATAAAAGAAACGCATCCTTCGATTGATTGTGAGAGCGGTAGTAGCTGTGAAACAGCGGTCTTATCGGTGTGGGAAAACGTTGCGATAATCGACCGATTCGAGTAAATGACAGATGTTTTTTTCGCGCCGGCGATAACAGTTTAAATTAACGAGCAGCAGATTACGATTTAATGCGATACGCGCGCAAAACCTGATTTTCTAGAAAATCAACCACTGCTTTTTGCAAAAGAGATTCGACTTCGAATCAACCGACGACCTTCGCCCAGATATTTCGCGACGATGTGAGGTCACTGACAGCCGTTGCACACGGAGATTTACGCGACGGATTAAAAAAAAAAAAAAAAAAAAAACTACGTGATTAACGGAGGAGGAAACGCAATCGTCAATAGACTAAGGTAAATCGTCCGAGTAAAGTGCGTGTGTGATTTATGTGTTTCGAATTGGTATTATCGGTGATAATAATGTACACACACACACACACACACATCGTGACACTATCCATTAAAATTACACATAATTATTGCTTGACAATTGTCACGAATGATATATGCGCGCGCGTGAGCCGCGCTGATTCATATTCACAATGGCGTCCGGCGATAGTGTCGTCGCGTGTTTATTAGGCAATGCCTCCTGTGACACACGCGAAATGAATAATACTTCTGATTTCGACAGCGCGAGCGAGCCCGCAATACACAACAAATCGATCTCGGGCGAAACTTGCGCACTACCGAGCGAATTCGTCTCTCTCTCTCTCTCTCTCTCTCTCTCTCTTTCTTTCTCTTTTTTGGGGTTGACGCCCATAAAATCACAGATATTTTGTGCGAATACATTTTTATGTCATAGAGACACGCGCGCTTCGCAGAGATTGGCTCTCGCGCCGCGACGACGGATGAAAAGGTGAAATGTGTGTCATGGAACTGCAATGGAAATGGATTTCTCTTTAGTCTACCGACGGGGAAAAAAAAACTATCTCGACGATACATACAATTGGAACGCGTTGTTGTTTCCATATCGATCTTTTTTCGTTGTTACCGGAGATCTTTTTCTAAAAAAAAAAAAAAAAAAAAAAAAAAAAACAGCGCGTTGCGCCGATAATTTTGTAATTGCGAGTACTTCGGGGGATTGCTCCTCTGGGATTTTGGAGTGATTGCGTTGCCGTAAATGTATATATATATATATATATATATATATATACATACAGCGGAGATTCGGAATCGCGCGCGGCGCAACGCAAAGAGAATAGAAAACGCTCTCTCACGAGCTCGCGGTAAAAGAGGCTACGACCGTCTTTTTTCCCACCTGCACGCCGTAAACCGCGACGAAGGGAGGGAGGCCGGAGGGGAACTTAATTCATAACTCTGCTCACGACTTCAAATTTCCCGGCGGCTTTATTGTCATGCCTGATCTCGCGACCAAAGCGTGACGCAACGCGAGCGAGCGAGCGAGCGAGCGAGCGAACGAGCACGCCCGTCGTTGTCATTAATACGCGCCTTTACATGTATATATGCTCGGTATTGCATTCATGTGTTGAATACAACGCTCGGATCATGCATCTGTGCGTTATTGTCACCGCCGCGGTGTTGAAATTGAATTGATCGTCACCGCACAAACTAGCGGCAAATTACTTGGATAAAAATTGATTCGCGTTTTTATTTTGTTATATTTTATTATGTGGTAAAATTTTTGTGAAGTATTATTACATACGGAGTAATTCTGGTTTCCTAATTGTTCGACACGATTATTAATACCAATTGTTTGCGAAAAGAGAGATGAGCGTTCCTGCCCGCGAAGCTTAAAACTTCGAGGTTTCAGTTGCTGTAAAATTTTCTCTAATCCACAAAGCAAAACTAAATTTAAAAAATTAAAAGAAAAGATAAATACAAGGAGTTAATTTTCTAATTTTAACAACAATAAAAAAAAAGGGGATAAATTACATGGAACAATCATGTTTTGCCGAGGAGACAAACAACGTTGAAAACGTCTCTTTGAAACTCCGAGGCGAAACGAGCGGAAAAGAATTCGAACATGGACGGCATCTGCGCCGAGTGGCGAGTTTCACAAGGATCTTGTAACCTTCACTGGCGAAAGTCATCGACACTGTGTGTGTCGCGTTGTTGTTGAAGAAGAGACAGTTGCGCTACACGGCAGCTCACGCCGAGGTCTAGATGTTTTGTAAATAAAAATGTGCAAGATACAAAATACTGATTGTTTCGCCATTGGGAACTGCATCTGACGAATTTGCGAAAATCTTCTATCCTCTCGCCGGCGAAAGTCATCGACAATGTGTGTCACGTTTATTGAAGAAAACGGTGACACAGCTCGTGCACCTTGCACCGTTAATTTGCACATATAGAAATGCGAGATAAAACACAAAACTTTACGATTATCTCATCGTCACGAACCTTTTGCACTGAATTTTATTCACTTTCAACGGTCGATGCGAGGGTCGACACTGATTTTCTCACGACATTGCAAGAGTCAAACGATCGAGATTTTTTTAACAACGAACTTACAATTAAAATTAACTTCGTTTCAATGAAAAAATACATAAAATAACGAAAAGCAGATACATCAAATGTTAAGGTCACAAGTTAGCGACACTTTGATCGGTTTATTTGTTATTGCTTGTGCGCGTGTTTAACATTTCCGTAAATCGTGTCCACCTTGAGATTTTGAACCGAGTTGATATTTTTACGAAGGACAGCTCGCCGTGCGCGCGTTCTGTGCGCGCTTTCTTCGCTCCCGTTTCGAACCGCGTGATTTTATTTGTTAAAATAAAATAATGTGTACAAACATTTAATTCTGTATTCATCCATTAACTCGTAGTTTGCGCGACACGGTCGTTCGCGCGCACGAACAATACACACGTGGAATGTGAACCACCGCGCGCATTCGCGCCGAGTAATATATTATTCTTGCGCGATATGCACCTATTCATTATCGTCAGCGGCGTTTCACGCAGCGGAAGACATTACGTTTTCACTATGCGAAGCTCGCGCCGTTGCGTTATGTGAAGCGAAATGATTGTTATACGAGCAAGATATATTATAAAACAGCTGAGTAACTTCCACATAACTCTCTGGTCGAACGATGTCGTAATACGGAAACTCGTACGTGTCAGAAAACTCACGAGCGTGATGTGAGATTCGGAAAAAAAAAAATTCTCATCGGAATTTTGACCGTATATAAATGCAAAAAAAAAAAAAAAACCAACACACACAAGCTTCGTCTGATTTTGCGTGTAAAGTTTTTGACACTTGGTCGCCACTGCTGATCGAGTGTCGGTCGCTCTGTCGGATTCGAGAAAACGCGAAGCAAATGTATCGGACTGATTCACTTCACATTGTGAGAAACCATCTTTCACTCGCATGTCGTCATACGCTATGGTTTGCAACGCGCCATGTAAAAATGATGAGATACTGATTCGGATGATGTTTTTCCACACGTGCGCACCGATGCAAAGTGAGAATTGTAAATTGCGCGCGGTTGTGAGGCAAAAAAAAAATCTGCTTTAGATTTATGGACGTTAACTGGACTGAAACTAAAAGCCGATGATCGAACGTAGCTTCGTGCGTTCTGCAAAATCCGATTAATTATTCTCCGCGATCGGTCGTGCGCGAGCACAAGAGATGGCATGAATCCACTTAATCATTTCTTTAAAGGGAACAAGGTTGCGAGAGAATGAGAGATCCTTGAGCAATGTTTCTCTATCTAGATTATCCGCGTAAATAGCTCGAGGTGGAACGGCTTTCGAATCGATCACCGGGCGAATCTCGTCGTTTCTTTTTTTTTTTCGCACGAGTTTTACGTCGTCAAACGCGGCGAACCGAATGGATCTGCAAATGGCAAAAGAAACGTTACCGGTTATTCCTTCTTTCCATTGATAACGTCAATCTCGTCACAGTTTGCTGCTTGAATACCTTTTGTACAAAGTTCGGGTAATCCTAGGGAGTTTTCCTAGTTCTTGATTGTCGTTTTTAGTTTTGCTTGTAGAATTATTGCACGAGAACTCTAAATAAGCGCGTGTTACGTTCGCGAAATGGGGAAGGAGATTTTCTCGAATTTGTTGTCAGAGAGGGATATTCGAGTAATTGAGACGTTGTTCGACGAGAGTTTATTGTTCTCAGGAAAAGTCCGCCGTGTGTTACCTCCTCTTTCTTAGACGTGTTTCGTTCTTGGTCGCGCGACTCTTCTTTTTGTTCTTTCGTATCGGTCGTCGTCCGATTAATGTTGTTCTCAACAAATTGACAAAACTAAGAAGGATAAGAAACGAGAGAAACGAAACCAATTGACTGATTTTTCCGCGTGCGATTATTGCGATTTTATACACAGCGCACGTTATGCGCTTTATTGTGCAATTAGAAAAGTATACACGTTGAGAAAATGTAAATTGAAACGCATTAGAAGATGAAGGAATATTTGAAATATTTTATTTATATTTTTTGAGTTGCGTTTCACACGTTTTTAGTCGCGACTTTTAAGAGATCTATTTGTTACATGATGATGTAAAATTTGGTGCAAAGCGAAAAAACGTTGCTGGCTTCGTCAGACTCGTGTTTCAAAAAGTGACAGTCTTACTGCGCGTCAATTATATACGAGTATTCGCATTATGTAATGGCGTTGTCACTATATATAAACGTATCCCACAGTAAACACAACTTCTTACATTTTATTTTTTTTTTTTTACTGACAAGTAATGGAATTTCAAGACGTTTGTTGCAAAATTACAAACCTCGAAGTACAAACAGACGGAGAAATTATATGGGAGTAAATACGTTCCTATAGAAACTTGTATTTAAAACAGTTTTCTACATAGAGAGTCGTTTTGTTTAACCTGCTAAATCAGCTGTGAAGAAGTTCCTTTTCGTGGTGCGGCGTTAATTATGCTGCGCAAACAGTCAAAGGTTAGTGCGGAAGAAGAAGACGAGTTTAAACGGGAGAGTGGATATCGGCACGGTTTGCTCGAGCGGAGGCAAATTAAGTTCGCGTTCAAAAACGCATCCCGTGTCTGTGAATCGGACAACACGTTTACGCACGTTTAATTAGAAGGAGAGGCGCGACCTATGACCTTTGCGAAATTTATCTTCGGCTTTCGTGCGCTTTCCGTTTCTCTCGGAACTGTACAATAAGTCACGCTCAGTTAGACACAGACACGCAGTATCTAATAGCTCGAATTGACGCTAGAGTTTGCGAAGAAAATGATAAAAAAGAGAGAGTTATTAAAAGGTCAAATATTAGGTCTGCGAATGCGATAGATCTACAGAAAACAATTTTTGCCAATAACTTTTGAAATCGGATATTTTGCTTTTTTGAAATCTGATATTTTGACGAGTTTGGTCAATAAGTGATGAGAAATTACACACGCGTGTGTGTGTGTGCTATATTTTTTAACCACACCAGAAACAGTTCATGTTACTGTATCTGACAGTCCGCAGTCTGTGCAAAGTGGGACGGAAAAATATACACACACGGTGTAACAAATTGTTTATCCTTCCATAATCAAGTAAGAAAGTAATTAAATCCTTGCTTCGAAATAGATCCTGGATCTAACGTTTGTTGCGCGCGAGACGTTCCGCTGTTTGATCAGTCACTAAAAATCGAAAGTCGCAAAGTAAAGAAAATATTCTCGATTTGACTTAAAAAAAAAAAAAAAACGTTTCTATTATATTTGGTTCAGTATAAACTTGACAAAGAAAAAAGAGCGGTTGTTCAAAAACGGAAAAAACTCACCGACTATTGTCAAGAGGAATGTTGCACTCGCGATGACAATTGCCACGCAGAGGAGCCTCATATTATCCCTCTTCGCCTTCCGCACACTTCCACTTCTATCCTCTCTTGTCCTCAGCAGGTTACATGTAGGTCGGGAAACACTACCTACAACCCGCCTGCTGGCATTTCGGAAAGAGATTTATAATCGTGGACGCATCGTCGCACGCGCGTCGTACCGTGTCACGTTGAGAATCGACTCGCCCCGAGAAAAGAAGACAAAAGGCACGAGGACGCGAGAGTACTCGCGCCGACGGATAGAGAACTTTCAGTTTCTCGTGGGCTGTATGTGATCGCTCGCTCGGCACGTGAAAGACTGGAGGAAAGGCTCGTTCGACTCGTGACCAAGTGATATTAGCTGCGACGGGTCTTACGTACGCTCCCTGTCATTTCGAGTTTCTAGAGACGAGAAGCTCCGCGAGGAGTCTGTTCTCTTCACGGGAACTCTCTTTTGCTACATGAGTTATTCTTCTATCAAAAACATTAATATATCGTATTTACTTGATTGGCTCTCCCAAGATAATATGTAACATTTACACGGCTGCTATGTAAAACAAAAATACATAAAATAGCACCGGGGAGAGACACACCTTTCCAACTTTATTTGTATTGCATCGATTCTCGCTTTTTTGCTTGACGGTCTTTTGATCCTATTAACATATCAGTATACATTTTTTTTCCTTTAAAAAAATACATAATTATTATTATTTTTATTGTTATAAAATAATAATCGATACATAATATATAACTATTTTAGAATTGTTTTATTACATACAAAATATAAAAATTTTTACACTCTCTCTCTTTTAATATAAAAATAGAGATTACAAAATACACAAGAAAAATATACATATGTTATATTGTGCGGAAAAACTAAATATAATATACACAACGCAAGGATGTATTTAATATATTTATATTATAGGTTTCTTTTTATCTAATGGACGGCTTATAAGTTTTTTTTTTTATCTAAATTAATGGACGGCAGTGCGATATGTGCCAATTTTACTTTTTATGTACGAGTTTAATATCCCTGTTAGCCAAGTATGTCGAACAGATTTCGTTAAATGTCCGCGACACATTTGTTATCAAAACGGTCACAGATTAAAACACAAAAAAAAAAACAAAAAAAACCAGTTTGCAAGTCAATTGACAAACTGGCACTAAATTCTGAGCAGATCTGTCTAACGCAAAGATGCTGCTACTCGTATTGAACAGATCTGCTCAGAATTTAGTACCAATTTGTGAAAAATGGCACTATTTGACATACATCTGTTTATACACCGCTGTGTCTGAATTTGTAGCAATCTCTCTACAGATTTTTAGCACTTTGCTCATAGGGATATTAGAATAAATGTAAGTTAGAAATTTAAAGAGAAATATGTTGAAAATGTACAAGAGCCTCAAGATATGAAATTATGTATTGCAATTCCTAAACTAATGATAAATGCTGAAACAGTAATACTTGTTGCACTGTTACATCTATTATCAAAGTAACAAAAACACCAAGTAACTTCATCGTAATAATCACGATGAATATCTAATTGATGTATACTATTGTTAACATAATGACCTAATCGGACATCTTTAGCAGCGGGCCTACAACCTTCGTAATGATCAGCAGGAATATCCGTTCTAAAGCTAGTGACGGAACTTAAGCATTCACGTGTGATGACTGTCTCGGCTAAAAAAAATTACAAACAATTTTGTTTATGTATAAAAATATAGTATATAAGAATACAATAAAGAGAAATTTAATAAGTAATAGTAGTTATTAATATTAATAAGTTACCTCCTTTTCGTTCGATTATTTTAACACACTTGTCATCATATTCTGGACACACTTCTCCCCAATACCACAGCCAATTTAAAGGTGTACCACATCCAGGTTGGTTACTCATACATCTATAACAGTACAAAGTACTCTCACCTGAAATTAGATTCAAATTATTTTTAAAAAAAAGAGCTATCTAGACTTTATAGGCTATATAATCAACCATTGTTTTCTGAACAAGTTAAAAAGTTTTGTGTTTCAAAATTTATCAGCATTGAAAAACTTTGTATTTCACATTATGTAACTCATGAATAATTTAGTAACTACTATTTACTACATTTTGAAACCTCACATACAAAGTTAGTGTATGAGTCAAAACAAAATAACCTAACACCTAAAACGAGCCACGCCCTTTTTATATAGAAATAAGATATACTGTACCTTGATTTATCAAAAAAACGACAAGAAATATCATAAATAGAACTTTTCTCGTCATTTCTGCTAAGATATTGATGCGACGGTGGTCTGCAATTGTTTTAAGAGTACATTTAAGAGATAAGATGAAATCAAACAAACCACTGCGAACTATCAGATTTAATTTATATCGTGTAATGCACTAGTCCAAGACTTACGGGTCGAAGCACCCGTGAATACAAAGAAGACTGAGATCGGCCACGGTCTTAGTTTAGCTGTTATCGTTTTTCCCCTCCGTTCGCTAGCGCTACGTCCATCAGAGAGAAGCCTGAGAACGGCCACGGCTATAAGAATTTCTACGATAGCTTTTCGTGGACATGGTTCTATTCCGTGCTATGAGAACACGTGGGGATACGTACACAAACGAGACCGTTGTCCGTGTGCGCTCGTGGAAGAGTGCAGCCATATTATGTTGATGTATGACGACGGTTCTCGCTGGCCGCGCGCCCGCGGTCAATGACCCCCCCCCCACCAAGGCCGCGCGGCCGAGGCCAGTGACTTCACCGCAGTCACGCGACCGCGGTCAGTGACTCCTCCCCCCACCAAGGCCGCGCGCCCGCGGTCAGTGACCTCCTCCCTACCAAGGCCGCGCGGCTTAGGTCAATGACCGCGCCAAGGCCGCGCGGCCGAGGTCAGTGACCGCGCCAAAGTCGCGCGGCGGAGGTCAGTGACATTACTGTAGTATGTATATAATACATATAATACAATATAAAGAATAATATTATAAATATATAATAAATTATATGTATAATATGTAGTATTTAATGTTATATATAATGTCTGAGAGCGACCAGGCCCATAAGAGAATGTGTAATCACTTTTCCGCCCCGTAATCCAGCGCATGTCCACGAGTGGTACACATTGGAACTACGCAGCCAGTCCACGAGCGACATGTCGGTGCGCTATGTCCACAGCGTGCGGTTCTATTCTGTGCTATGTGCACGAGTTTAAATGGTCACTTTCTTTAAGTGTGTGAGTATATTCGAGAGCGTGAATTTGATTTTTTTTGAAAATTAAAAAGGAAGAGAACATTTATTACATGTCTTAATTCTCTTTAAAGGAAGAGAATAAGAAATGTTTTCTAAGAAATGTAATAAATGTTCTCTTCCTTTAAAGAGAACTAAGAAATGTAATAAATGTTAAATTTTAATACGAAAGAATGTGAAAAATAAACATGTTATGTTCAACGACTGAGGTGTTTTTCCAACCGGCGAGTGTTTTTGCGCACAGTGAAGGATGCGTGCGCTCTATTCACAGCGCAGCGCGTAGCCTCAGATCTCGTCGATCTCTCAAGTGTAACAGACGTGTTGTCGGGTTGTGCGCGATTTAAAATTTTTCTTTTTCATTATAACAAGTTCGTACGCAATTTCGTACATAAGTGAATTTCTTCGTGAATTAATTATATAATTTTGTTCTCGTAAATATACCGCGTATATCGCGATTAAATATTTCGCGTATATAAATTATTAGTCTTCCGCTTCGTCATTTATTTATTTTGTAAAATAATTATTCTAATACATAAAGAGATATATCGATTCACGTAACGACATTCATTTTTTTGTTACATATTGTATATAACATATATCGGAAATTATATTTTTTATTTCAATCTTCAGAAGAATTTTACAATACGGTAATTAATATTTTACACATTAGAGTTTNGTTAATACTCTTTATTAAGAGAATCGCGGTAAATCTATAACTTCTTATCCATTTTCGAATTCTTTTCTCTGACAGTTTGGGTGCAAGCGGTACCATTGTNATCTTAACTGTCATTGAGAAGAGTTCGGAGGTGAATAAACTTTATAGATTTTTTTATATTCAGTAGTTCTTGTGTTGACTCGATTTTAAAGAGTGGTTGTGTTGTAAAATTCTCTGTAAAATTCGAATAAAAAATATATTTGCACATATTATGCTATAACATACATATAACAACAAAATGTGAGTTACATGTAATCGTAATACATCGCTTTATATATTTAAAATACTTTATTTTACAAAAAAAACAAATCTCGAAACGGCAAGATAATAGTTTGATATACGTGAAATTTTTCATCGTGAATTAACGTCTAATATTATCAAAAGCAACTTTTAAAGAAAATATGAAAGAAATTCACTTAATCGCGCGTGTTCAAGTGCTAAAGAAGATACAATCTAGACTTTTGGTGACGCTGATGGCGGTATTCCTGATGGCTGTATTCCTGATGGCGGTGTTTGCAGTACCGGAGGAGCCGGTTCGGGCAATAAAATGCTGGCACAAAGGTATATTTCTGGTTTTAATATTATAATATATATCTTACATATAAAAGTATTAAAGTACATCCAATTTTTTTCGAAGTTCTTAATCTAATGATAGATTTCTATTTTGTTACAGAGTGGTGTCCTCGCAGTAAGTGGCCAGCGCACGTGAGTAAACTTTTAGGGTAGGAGAAGGGTTTTTTAAAAATCAGTGCGATACATAGTTTTTACTCGTTTATTTCGAAGCGTCGAGAAAAAATAATTATTTCAAAGATAAAAATATAGTTTTCGTTGTGATCATAGATTTAAATCAAATTTACTTATAAAAATTAGAGTATAATAAAGAATAATAAAGATATTTATGAGATATATATTTTGTATCATTATCAAAGAGATATATTGACTACTCTTTTCAAACCAATTCAAATTGCTTCATGTAATGATTCTTTTCTGTAATTATTTAATACCGTAATGTAATTATTTTATACCGGTTTTTTCTCGACGACTTCTCGTTTTCAACAAATTGCGAACAATTGCGTTTAGTTCGCCTTGCGTCGAAATCGACGCCCTGGACCTCGCAAGTGCGAGGAAATAACGCGATCGCGGTCGTGTACGCGGTTTTAGATTTCGCGAATTGTTTTATTTGAAACTTGCCATGTTTTCACTTTTTGTTGTTTATTGATCTCGATTAAAGAGTAGATTTTCCGCGAGAATTTTACGATAAAGTTAAATATTTTAGAAACTATCGAAAAGTATATTGGGAAAGAATAACATATTTATTTAATTTAAACTTACGTTACTATTAGCGCGATTTTTAGTTTTGATTATACGAGTATACGTGATTATTAAGTATCATTGATAAAATCCATCTTGTGAAAGATAATAAAGTACACGTACGAAAAGTTTTACGTAGAAATTTTGATTGATCGCGTTTTACTTAACTGTAATTTAGATTTCAAATGTGTAAATATATCGAATTTTTCAATATGTTTTTAACTTTGCTTTTTCGATCCGTTCCGTTTTCGATAAACAATTTTCGCAAAGAAATTGCGAACTGATGCTTCGTTGAAGTAACGAAGCAAGATACTTCGCTGTGCTAAGCGGAGTGATTTTCGCAAAAGTTGCGAGACTGTTTGCGTAAAAAGTACGCAAATATAACTATTATAATTAAAACCGCAAATTCCGTCCCGTACTAACAAAATAATCAATATTATAACTTTGATTTTTGATTATAACTTCGATTTTTAATTATAATTTTGATTTGAGATTTACCTAAAATCCGTGCGACATAATTTTAGAATATTTTAAAACTTATATAACTTTCGTTCGTTTCAATCACTTCTTTTGACTTCTTATTACTTATTTTTTGTTCTGCATTTTTTTACACACACTACCTATCCTATACCTTTTCTATATAAAAAAAAAGAAAAAAAAGAAAAAAAACAAGAGAATATTGAAAAGTAAGATTCCCTAATTTATTCTCTCTTCTTTCCTTTTTATTTATCCTCTTTCACCCTCTCTACACATTCTTTAATCAAGAGGCACGGTAGTGCCTCGCGCCAAGTTCACGCGCAACGAAGTTGCGCTCGAACTGCGCGAGCACACCGTGCCTATTATACGCGAGATTCATGCAAAATAGAAGTGGGAAGATTTTCTCAAGGCAATATCTAAGT
>NW_018021345.1:48031-52033 GCF_002006095.1 Pseudomyrmex gracilis | reverse complement strand
GGGAAAGCCAATGTAGAGACTAGCTTAGATTTTAGTGTTTGTGGAAGTAAGTGACCGCACAACTTGAGCTGATACAAAATAGCTCGGATTTTCCTTGTGTTGGCCACATGTGCCTCCTAAGAGAAGTTGTTAGAGATAGTCACACCTAGATATTTCACACTAGTCGAAAGTTGTATCTCTGTGCCGTCGACAATAATACTCGGTAGCAATTCATACTCGATGGTGTGCAGGTAGCGAGAGGTGCCCATGATCATTGCTTGAGTTTTCAAGGCGTTTAGCTGAAGTTTGTTATTTGTTGCCCATCTACTAATAGAAGCAATGTCTTCATTTAATCTTAACAGAGCCTCCGGCAAATCCCGCGGCATACAGTGCAGATAGACTTGCAAGTCATCAGCGTAGAAATTGTATTTGCAATGTCTCAAGGCGTCACCAAAATTCCTTAGATAAAAACTAAAAAAAAAAGGGCCAAGAACCGATCCCTGAGGCACCCCAGCACCTAAGGGCGCAAAAGCTGAAACCTCACCACTGGTGCTATTATACACCGCCTGTGAGCGCCCTATGAGATAAGATTTGATCCAGTTGAGCACAGAGCCAGAGAAATGCATGTTCGTCAACTTATCCAAAAGAATGTGATGGTTGATCTTGTCAAAAGCTTTTGAAAATTCAAAGAAGATGGAGATCGTGACCATTCTGCGGTCTGCGGCATATCTTGCATCATCAAGCATCCTTAGTAGACAAGTCTGTGTCGAGCAGTTCTTCCTGTAGGCTGACTGACAAGGATCTACTAAATTGTTTTGATCAAGATAGTCACACATCTGTTTACCAACGACGCGCTCCAGTGCTTTTGACAGCGCTGGCAGAATAGATATAGGCCTGTAATGTTGAACTGATGTAGGATTTTTCACTTTCGGAATCGGACAGACCAAGGCCGTCTTCCATTGGCTTGGAAATGTACCGTTCATTAATGAGTAGTTGAAGATGTGTTCTAACAGCGGCACAATACTAGGCAAGGCAAGCCTAATTAATTTAGGCGAAACTCCATCTGAGCCCGTGGCACCAGACCCGACTCTTCTCAGAACGTGATTTATTAAGTTAGGAGTGACATAGTTCCAGTAGAAGTTGCTATCATCGTACTCTACAACAACATTGCGAGCGATCTCATGAGAGTCATAGGTCATATCAGCATCACCAGACGATAATACAAAATAGTCGTTGAGGTCATTCACCGGATGGAGCGGTGAGTTGGCTTCTCTTGCTTTAGCCAGGCCCAAGTGCCGCAGATGCTTCCAGGTCTCAGAAGAATTACCGGCCCTCCCGAAGACGTCGAGATAGTAGGCGCTTTTCGCAGCGCGAACGCGACTTTGCACACTATTGCGCAGCTTCTTAAAGTCCCGATAATTTTCGTTATCTCTTCTTCTGCGCCATATTCGCCTAGCCACATCNCTCTCNNTCATTGCNTCCNTTAGCTCCACTGTTANCCATGGNGCTGGTAGTTTCNTTGCTTGTATNNTTTTNAGTGNTGCATGCTTGNTGAAGACTCTGAGAAGTACCGAATTTAGCTCGAAGACCTTCTGATCAATGCAGTCAGCATCATAAAATGAGGACCAGTCGTAATTAANNAGCTCAGTGAGNAATTCTGATTCATCGAANTTTCTATAGTCCCTGCAAATTGTTTGTCTGCCGCTGCGNCGTTGTATTTTGANTTTATATACAATGTAAATNAGATCATGTGCAGACAAGAAATCTACTGCTTGTTGACCATAGTCAATCAGTTTAGTCGGATCGTCAATGATACACAGATCCAGCCATGTGTCTGAGTCCTTGAGATGATGAGTAGACAAGTGCGGAACCAGATGAAGTCCAGAAGACGAGATAAAGCTTCTTAGTTGTGTGCTGTCGTAGGATGTTGCTGTCATGTCAGTATTGAAGTCGCCCAGAATAATTGAGTGCTTATAAGTAGCTTGAAGATCCAAGAAGAGGTTTTCGAACTCTTGAAGATAGCCCAGATTTGGCGGCCTGTATACAACGGCTAGGAGCAGCCTCGAAACATTCTCCAGGGAGATCTCCGCAACAATGTACTCCGGCTTGCCGCAGTAACTCACATCCGAACTGGCCAAGATCTTGGCTTTACAGCCTTTAAATAGATAGAAGGCAACTCCCCCTCCACGTTTGCCGATCCTGTTCACTCTGAAGAGAGAATAGCCAGGGAGGTCCACCATTGCATCAGAGACTTCAGGACGCAGCCATGTTTCTGACATGTAAATAATGTGAAAATTCATCTTACTAAAGAAACCGCAAAACTCATCAAAGTGCGCAACCAGCGACTGACAATTAACATGACAGATCTTTAGGTCTTCGAATTTAGCTATAGTTGAGAAATATTAACTTGTCCTTGATTCTTCTCGCGATTATTGGACATTTGTTAGCGTCAGTCGCTGAGTGGTTACAATCTTCTGTCGCAAAGTTTCGTGTGCGTAGGCAATTGCTGCATTTAGGTGGATCCGCTTTAGCCATACAGTTCCTCGTTTCGTGTGCATCCGCACAGTGCCCACAGAAGGGATCAAATTTGCAGTTGCTTGCTATGTGACCGAATTTCATGCATCTGTAACATTGGAGGACCCTAACATGGTCCGAGAATGTGCAAGCCGAGTATCTTATGTATATACGGCCATTTCCAAGAAGTGCTGTACGAACAGCTGAAGGGACTTCTAATATGCAGCTGACCAATTTCTTGTTCTCTTTAGGTGGAAAAATATAGACCACCCTGAGATCTCAGATCCCATCGTTCCATTTAAGTTCTGCGCGGAGAGCTCTTCTACAATTTCATCCTTGGTCATTTCTACGGGAACATCGTGGACAATTAATCGCGGGTTTGACTTAATATTTTCGACTACTCTTAGTCCAGCCCTAGCCAAATCTGGATGCTCTTTAATTCTCTCAAGGTCAGGTGCAATTGCCTCGATTCTAACACCATTATTCATGGCTGGTATGATCTTGCTGACTTTTAGACCACATTCCGCAGGTTTGAGATACTTGAGGAGAGCCTCTTTTGTGTCTCGCGATGATTTTAATTTATCAGAGTTTCCTTCACACGGTACCACAAAGAAACACGTTGACTGTTGAACTTACATTGTAGGGCCTCGAGGAACACGAACTTGAGGAGCTCTCGCAATTGCTGCGTAAGTTTTATGTTGACTCAGCAGGGGCTCAGTTTCCGAATTTGTCACTTGTGAGGCGTTGTTTTGCTGTATTAGTTTCACGCTAATTGAGTCTTCTACAGCTTTTTTAAGGTCATCCTTAATGGTTTCTATATACGTAGATTTTTCATTCAGTAGGTTGACCAACACTGTCGACACCTCCATGAATGCATCTCTGCATGTTCTAAATGCTAACTCAATAGCACCTCTTCTGTCAGCTGACTCTTTGCCCGTTAAGAGAGTTTTAGTGAGCAGTTCGCATTGCATATCTACAGAGGCTAATGCATATCTTAGAGCACACCTACTCTGGAAAAAGATATAGGCTCGACGGGTCCCTCAGTCTTACCTTCAAAATTAGGGACGCCAGGAGATCTGCTTAGACCCCGCTTGAAACCGCCACTGTCCGCATTGCCTCTAAGATGTGCCGGTAATGCGGGGATCTTCTTGTCCATAATCCACGTCAGGTGCGTGTGACGCACCTGCGCGTATGCGCGGTATGCCCGTGTGACGTCAGCCAAAATAGACGTTAATGTTCTGAGAAGACCATGCACGATACTCGGAAATCAGAAAGTGAGAGCCGAGAAACTCAGGACGGGTACTCACAAGACGATGATCAGATGTCAAGTTTAAAAGCCCTTGACGAGTATCCTAGAAGAAGTGGCCCCGTAGGGCAGCCAGCGGCAGTAAAACGTCCAAGAACAAGAAAAAACAGCAGAGCGACAAATAACAAGTCTGTAGATACTCACCTCCAGAGAGAGAGAGAGAGAGAGAGAGAGAGAGAGAGAGAGAGAGAGAGAGAGAGAGA
>NW_018021345.1:40226-47086 GCF_002006095.1 Pseudomyrmex gracilis | reverse complement strand
AGAAGAAGCAACTTTTTTCTGTCACAGAATTCTGTCTAAGCATTACTTTTTAAATAAGAGCAACTTTTTGCTAACGAATGAGCGTTCTTGGTTGCGCATAAATACAAGAAACATTTCTATCATATTGATATCAAAAGTAACAAAACAGTAAAATAAGTAGATTGAATAAAATGAGAATTTTTTTGTGATTTGAAAAGAGCTATAAAACATTTTAAAGGATCAATCAAAATATAGACCTTCCATTTCTATAAACAATTATTAAAAATATGATTATATCAAAATAGCGTATATGCTTACNCGCCACGCATGTTCTGTGCGCGCTAACCTTGATTCATGCGTAATCGAGAATGCTCATTCGTTATTAACTACAAGTTGTTCTCATTTAAAAAGTAATACTCAGACCCAATTCTGTCAGAGAACGAGTTATCTTTTTGATACATAATAATATTTGATTTGTTTTTTTCAAGAAAAAAAAGAAGGAAAAAGAAGAAAGATAAAAAAAGATTCAGATATGTCTGTTGTCTACAACAATACAATATATACATACATATACCAACATTTATATTAAAAAATATTTTTTTATAGTCAGTGACAGAAGTCAGCGAAAGGCAGGGAGAGCAAAGGAGAAAAATAAATAAGAAAGATCTAGGTATGTTACTTTTATTAATAATATACATTTATCNATCCACAAAAAAACAAGTTTCCGGTAAACTTTAGCATAACTTTTTTGAATAGCTGATAACTTAAAAAAAATCATCGTATTGAAATAATAAAAGAATTGCNTCAAATTAAAGTTTAAACATTTTAGGATTGCGTGGTACAGAATTGTATGAAGTTTTTCTTACAATTCATATTTTCACCACTATTCAGCGATTTTTTTTTTAAAATAGACAAATGTAGAAAATATGAATTTGTTGGAAATAAATGATTGAAAATTTATGTAATTTTATATATCAAGCAGCCGATTTTCTAGACCAATGCAACAGTTCAAAAAAAACTTTTCTTTCCTTTAAATCCATCTTCAACATCTACTGTTTCTCTTAATTACAAAAACTATTTTCAGTAAATACAGTAAATATTTATATTATTATTAAGCTTTAATTTGAGGATTTATAACCTATTAAAAAGTTAAAAAGTTATGCTATACCGAAGGCTTGTTTTTATATACATATAAACATTTTATACTTTAAAGTTTAATTTGTTTTGCAGGTTATTGTGGAAGGCTGCGCTAATGAACATTAGCGCAGGCTGTTTTGTATTACAAAAACAAACTCCTCAGCGCCAACAAAGACAGGCTGCTTCTGCGCCTATAAAAGACAGGCTGCTTCTGCGCCTATAACAAACAGGCTGCTTCTGCGCCTATAAAAAAACAGGCTGCTTCTGCGCCTATAAAAAAACAGGCTGCTTCTGCGCCTATAAAAAAACAGGCTGCTTCTGCGCCTATAAAAAAACAGGCTGTTTCTGCGCTTATAAAAAACAGGCTGCTTCTGCGCCTATAAAAAACAGGCTGCTTCTGTATCTATCTATACAAAACAGGCTGCTTCTGCGTCTATATAAAACAGGCTGCTTCTGCGTCTATATATAAAAAAACAGGCTGCTTTTGCGCCTATAACAAACAGGCTGCTTCTGCGCCTATAACAACCAAGAGATAAGCTGCTTCTGCGCCAATAAAGATTGGTTGCTTAGCACCACAACAAAGTTGTTCTTTGCCTATGACGGCTAGCGCTCTACACGAATATATAAGGTTGCTAATTTAACTAAATTTATAAAGACTATACTGTGCTTATAAACAAAAGTAACATATATAGTGTGTTAATTTTATCATATTATAATAATTGTTATATTTGTAAAACATGGCTAAAAGACAAATGATTTTACAGCAAAAAGAAAAAGACATTATTGTTCAAAACGATTGGTTGCCAGACCTACATATGGATCATTTTAACTGCCTCTTACAAAAGTGGTCAAACAACCTGTACAAACCTGTAGATACCTATAAATTTTACGTTTTTCATACAATAGAATCTATACCGATAAATAGTAAGCATATACAAATTTTGTTTAGTTCTTCAGATCCGGATATGCGTAGTAGACATTGGGTATGTAGTTATTATGACACAAAAAACATATTTATTTATGATTCATTAAATAAAAAAGAATTGCACGAAAATCATAAAACATTTTTGGAAAACTTATTTCCACATTATGATTTGAATTTTGTCAAATTTCCTACAGTGCAACACCAACCGAACGGACATGATTGTGGTGTTTTTGCTATAGCTTTTGCGATTTCGAGATTACATAACATTCCGCCTGAGGATGTTAAATATGATCANAGCTTGATGCGTTCACATTTACTTAAAATATTGGAAACAAATAAAATTGAACATTTTCCTCAAGACGCGCATTATCCAGTCCTGAAAATATTGCCATTACCAATAGTAATACAAAGAGAAATTAACGCGACTCGTATGCGTATATCACGTAAAAGAAAAACAGAGAATTTTGATCAAACAATAGCATTTTTTAATTATAATAACTTTCAAGAAAAAATCAATAATAACCATCAACAGAATACTGTTACACTAAAGAAATCACTATCAAGTAATATTCTTTCAGTATGTGAAAATAATTTATCCGATACCAATAATGTTGATGATTATAACATTAGTGTTAATAATTGCGATAATGGCAATAATTGTAACAATGGCGGTAATTTTAACAATAACGATATAAAGTATAACATTATATTTACGAAAAATAAGAGTACTGATTGTAAACAACAAGTTTCACGTAATAAAACTAATAATATTCTAGAAGACGTTACTAATAATGAGAAATGCAAATTAGAAAAACTGCAAAAAAACAACCAACAATGGTATATACGAAATTCGGCAACTATTTGCGCTAAGAAGCGTATAAAATACACTGATTTAGAATATAAAGAAGAGAAAAACACTAGAAAACGCAAGCAATACAAACAAGATATAGAAAATAATTGTCCTAAACAGCGTAGGCGATATGAACAAAATGTACAATTTACTTGTAGTACTTTTTTAGAAAAACGGCGTAAAATATATGAGCAATGGTACAAACAAAATTCGGCTACTATTAACGCTAAGAGACGCATGAAATATAGTCGAGACTTACAATGGAAAGAAAAAAAAATATTTCTAAAAAAGACCGACAAAATAGCTAAACAAATTATTATGAAATATAATAGAATCCGTACATCAAATAATTTTATAAAGATTCCTGGTTCCAAAGTAACTTTTATTACAAATATTTCAGAAAAGCTCAAAATTAAAGGGAATATCGAGAAAAGAATGGAAGCAGAAAAAATTGTAGGTTGGTGTATTGTTGTTAGAAACANTAACATTCGTGATATTTCTAAACTATTATCTTTGCTTTAAAAAAAATCAGAAATATGTTTGACTGTTGTTGCGGAATGTATAACAATTGATGAAAAATTACATGCATTGTGTGGAATATCCAGACATACAGCTTCGTCTGAAAATTATTTTATTGATTCTACATATCATCAAAAATCTTCAGCAGAGTCTTTAATGATGAATATAGAAGGGCAAATTGTAAATGTGTTGCCCTTAGTACAAGGACAAGCGAAAATGTCGTGGTTGTGTAATAATTAAAATTAGACTTTTAGTGATACTTTAACACAATCATATAAAAACTCGAAATACAATGAATCATCGTACGTCATCATTTGATTTTTTAGTAATATATATAAAAGTACACACAATTCTCTTATAATAAATGTCTGTCAGTCGAGAAAAGTCTCAATAAATTGACTATAAATTTTGTGAAATAGTTATTCTGCATTTTTGCGTCGGAATCTGTCGTTACTGTCTCTGAGAGTTTGGAACTAATAATCTCAGCCATTACTACTAGAATCTGTTGCACGTTTTTGTCGGAAATATCGCTTAAAGATTTTATTAATATTGGAAATAAAGCCTCGATATGATGAAACATTTTATATGGAATGTTTGTGAATAAATGATGTATCCACTTTAAAACTGCAACTTTAGTTTGGACCGATACATAGAGTAAATACTTTGTCTTTCCACAACACTAGCAAGGTCTAAATTTTAATCTAGAGAACTTTGCGAATCATCTAAAAAAACAAAGAATTTATATAATAATTTATTTACATAAAAACTTGTCAATTACCGTTCTTCTTTTTGAGATCTATATTATATTCTTGCTTCTCTTATTTGTAATCTCTGTATTTTATATTATTACTAATTCATTAAATTAGCATTTACTTGCGTTGCTGTTTCTTTACTTCTTTAATACTCTTCCTGGTGTCACCATCGTAAGCCAAACATAGTAAAATAGCTACAAAAATGCCAGACATATATAGAAGCATAAGAAGCCCAGATAATTGTACAAACTTTTTTATCAACATGGTGGCAGTCAATTGAAGTAATTCGTCTGAACTTTGAGCATATGTAATATTTATCATGGCTGAAAAATCCACCTTTGGTCTTTATGCTGCGCAATCTTTATCTTTGGCGTTGGATCTTCTGGAATTGTAATTTTCAGTTGCTTAAATTGGTTGTATGAATTTATATATGTTAACATTAAAATATACACAATTTCTGTGCGTTATTACGCTTAGTGCCATTGAACATATAGGAAATGTAGTAAATGACATTCTTCTCAATGATCTGCAAAATATAAAAAAAATATAATATGTTTATTTTTGCTATAGATAAATTTCACCATTTGAAAATGAGGGAACAAAGTAAAATTGAAAATATAAAAGAAGTACATAAAGAAGAAGTAAACAATATTATCAGAGAAACCAGTGATATACTAACTTTGCAACTAAATGAAGCAGTTAGGTAAGGTGGAATATTCTTTTTTTCTCTTTTTATTTCTCTTTTTTCTTTTTTCTTTTTCTTACTTCTTATAAAACTTTGAAACATTCTTTTTTTAATAATATTTTATGTCTTTCTTTTTTTTAATATAATTTACTATTTTTCTAATAACTTATATTCTTATATTAAAAATAATGTAAAATCTTAAATTAGATATTAACACTAAAAAAATAAGTTATTTGTAGAAAAGTAATTACATATTATAAAAGTTTTTTAATTTTGAACATCACTTTTGAACATATTTTTATAATTTTTTTAAATAAATAAAAACAGATATAAGTCAAAAGTAATATATTTTTGAAAAATAAGAATAAATTACAAAAATCAATTTTTTGTTGATTACTCGCATATCAATATTTTTCTTCTTATATTGTTTTTAAATTAAATTGTTTCTCATGTTGTTCTTCATTACATTAGTTTAAAATTATTACACAAATACACTTACCAGGTTAACCTAAAAATTATTTTAATGTTAATATTTTTAATAGTTATTAAATTTATTTTACTATTTATTATTTTAACATTATTATGTTTAGTAAATATTAATACTTTAATAATACTATTTTTGATTAGTCCGATAAAATCTGTGTAATTGTAGTTTGTGAAGTTATAATTGTTGTTTATAACAATATAAATTATTACATATATATTGTTAATGGTGACAATTTAAAAAAAAAATTTAATTTTTGGATCGACTACTTATTTGATTTCAAATTTAATATCTAATTTCTATTGTTTTCATAATAGTACTGTGTGTTTATTTTTTCATTGCGTAGTTCTTTATAGTTTGANCTTCATTCTCTTTACATGTTAAAATTTATTTATAATAAAACTTAAAAAATTATATTACTATTACAGAATATCTAAAAATAAAGCTTTGGTGATATCTAACAGCAATAAATATAACGATGCACAGAACATTATGTACATTATAATATTGAAATTATTTGTTTTCAATGTTTTTCTTTTCTCTTTTCTGTATTTCCAATTTCTGAAAAGACTTTTGAAAAATTGTTCTTTATATAATAATTTATATCTTTCTTTTTTTTATATATATAATCTCCAATTTTATATTAAAAATAATGTGAAAAACTAAGTTAATATAAATGTAAAAAAATGAGTAATTTTTAACAACGTACTTACATATTATAAAGATTTTTGAGAATTACAGTTAAACATATATTTGTATCTCTTTTAACTAAATAAAAACATAGATATAAGTCAAAAGTGATATAGTTTTGAAAAATAAGGAATGATTAAAATCAACTTTATATAGATTGTTCGTATCGTCATTTATTCCATCATGTTGTTTAAATTTTAACTTTTTACTCGAGTTGTTCTTCGTTGCATTAGTTTAAAATTATTTTAAAAAAGAAAACAAACAAATAGTACTTATCTTAATATTAATAGTTTTAGTAATTTAACAGTAATTTAATACTAATTTTGATGTGATTAGTTTGACAAAAATTAGTAATTTTATTATATAAATACTTGTAATTTTTGTTTATATACTTTCTATATACATATTATTAATATGGTGACAATTTGAAAATAAACTTTAATTTTTAATCTGACTACTCATTTGAATTTTATATGTAATATCAGTTGTGATGTTTTCATAATAGTACTGTTTATTTCTTTACTATGTAATTTTTTATAGTTGGAGCTTTATTCATTTCTTCAAATATTAAAATTAATCTAGAATAATTTAAAAACTTATAAATTTATTACAACTTATAAATTTACATTTATATTGTAAAACATCTAGAAACATAGTAATTTTTATATCTAACAACAGTAAACATCAATACACATTATTCTTATTATTACTATTATTATNTATTATTTAATAAATGAAAATAGTAATACTCATCAGGTAAACCTATTTATTAATAAAGACTTAAGGCTCGTGAAATTTAAACCAATGAATGAATATAAGGCCTTACGAGCCGTTCTCAA
>NW_018021345.1:32839-39995 GCF_002006095.1 Pseudomyrmex gracilis | reverse complement strand
AAGTGCCTCGGTGGCCTAACAGGGAAGGCGATGGCACGGAAAGCCGGAGATTCCAGGTTCGACTCCTGGCCGAGGAGTTTTTTTCGCAATATTTTAATAATCAGTTAGGGGGGTATCCGGGGTCTCTCATATGTGAGATGCAAATCTAGCATCCCGTATGATTTTAGGAATTGAGATTTCAATTCAAAAAACTCACTTGTAAAAATTTACAAGTGAATTCGTTACATGTGTATACTTATATATATATACATGTATAAGTTCTCGCTCAAACATCTTGAGAACGGCTCGTAAGGCCTTATATTCATTCATTGGTTTAAACCTATTTATCTTTTAATAAATGAAAGCAATATTTTATACAACAATATTATTGTCATAATATTATTATATATTTATTTGTAAACAATGTTAAAGTAAAAGTTAAAGACAACTAAAAGTTAGTCGATTAAAATTCAAAAACTATTCATGATAAAACTATAAATTATGTCACATATTATCGATTTTAGTGCACTGTAGATACGTTGTACAGCACGTCATACTGATTCTCAACAAAAATTTCGTGGAGGACTGCTTTATTTAGTTTAGGGTATATAACAATTTACAGTTTTAGAATTTTTACGCTGATATCTCGTCCCTATATAGAATCTTGCTTCATATAAAACTTATATATGGAAGAAACTCTTTAACGGGGAGATTCCGCTTGAAAGAGAGATACATAGATTAAACTTTATCTTCCACGAAATTTCTATAAGCAATTACTCACTGCACCATGCTCAATAACTTATCTAAAGCGTAACAAAATTGATAATGTGTGACATATAAAATATACTTTTATCTTATTACTTTATTTATAGAACATTGACAAATAATCAAGAGATTACAATTTTGAATGAAAATAACGAAAAAGAAGTCATTGCTTTTGCATCTGATGATCTTTTAGAAACAATTAAAATAGAAGATCCTAGTGTGTAAATTTTTACTATGTATTTTATTTACATTTCATGTATTTATATATTTTATATCTTGTACAATTTCAAATATACAAGATATCTGAAAAATTTTCATACAGCCGAAGTATAGAGTAATACTAAATGGAATTAATTTTCTAAATAAAAAAGTTATTTGCCAACTCGCAAATTTTATTAGTGAACAATTAATTAATAAAGATAAGCCAATAAGCGTAATAAAAAACAATAGTTGTGTATTAAAATTTTTCAGACATCTTATATATATGTGATATCAAGTAATTATAATATTTAAAATTTCATATTTCATATTTTCAAAAACAAGTAAAATAAATTTATTTATATTATTACATTTACTTAAAATTATTTCAGAGAAAGTGTAGGATTTATTGACAAAATTGAAGGACCTAAAATAGTGGGCAAAGCCCAACGCTATAGATTATTGAAATTTATGGTAAACAACAACAGTCATCATAGAGTTCAAGTTGTAGCATGGAATGCCGAGATCGAACGTATCAAACATCATTTACAACCTAATCGAGTAATTTTGAAATAATAATACAACTTGTAAAACCAAATTTTTGGGTTTTTTCTTATCTCTATTTATAACTAAGTATTTACTAATATCTAAATTTATTTTCTTTATTTTAATACAATATGTTAATATAATTAAACTACATTCTTGCATATTTTAGAGTATTCATATTGATGGTGCTAAAGCTAAAACACCAAAAATTAAAGAATTCAATCGTGGAACCCTTCTTTACGAACTGATTATTGGTACAAACACCATTATAAATACTTTAGGTGTCTTTGATTTACAGAAAAAAATGAACGCCGTAGAACCACAATTGGTCGATTTGCCCGACATTTGTGAACATTTAAATTCGTATATTGGTAAGCATTAATGCAATACTTACGATGTGTTTAAAAAAATCTTATCTTTATCTTCCTTCTTTCTTTCTGTTTGTCTTAATCTTCTATTTTTTTCTTTTTCTTTTTACCTTTTATTTCTTTCGTCTTTTATACTTACGATATGTTTACAAAAAATCTTATCTTTATCTTCTTTCTTTCTTTCTTTTTGTCTTAATCGTCTATTTTTTTCTTTTTCTTTTTATCTTCTGTTTCTTTCGTCTTTGGTTTACAAAAAGAAAAAATTAACGCCGCAGAACCACAATTGGTCAATTTGCGCGACGTCTGTAAACATTTGAACTCGTGTATTTGTGTAAGCATTAATGTAATATTTACGATGTGTTTATAAAACTTCTTATCTTCGTCTTCTTTTTATTTTTTTTTTATCTTTATCTACTTTTTTTGTTTACTCTTTTTTTTAATTGTTTTTCTTTTTTAGTAAAGTATATTAAGATCTTTTAAATATAAAATAATATAATTAATATAATATAACATTATTGAAACAATGTACAAATAAAAATATATTTCACTTGTACGTGGTTTCGTTAAAACTAATTTAAATGCACTTTCAAACAATTACAAGACGTATGGATGCGGATCCATCACAGAGGGAAGTTATAAGCTAAACATCCAAGTACTTGATTACGAACACAGAAATTATTTTGAAAAAGGACAAAAAATTGAAATAAAAGGATATGTGGAAAATATAAGTTAGTTATATAAATTAAGTTTTTGTAAAAAGTAATTACATTTTTTCATTATTGTTATAAAGTTAATTTGTTACAGATAATATTTATTATTTGGAAGTTGACAAAATGTTTGACATAAAACTATTAAATACAAGTCAGACATTGTCGTTCATGCAACGTCTGCAAGGTACAAAAATAATAACTCCAAAAAGAAGTAATACTAATAGTTGCACAGAAGTGCCACATAAAATAAACCGGGTATAAGAATTTTAATACAAACAAAAGTATAAATAATATACAGATACTACAACTATAAAATTATAAAACCATAATATATTTTATTTCTATAATGTTAATTAGTATAAGATATAAAAAATATTCTTCGAGTTTTTTAATTATTATCAATAAGTTTTATATATTAAAATATTATTTTTTTTTAAATTGTTAGATTAGAGAGAGAGATTATATAATTTTTAATCAACACAAAAATATGTTCTATTATTAAGAAATCTTCAACTATTTAATTTATGTGAATTATGTAATGATTTTGTAATAAATAAATGTTTCTACTTATATGGTATTAATTCATTTCTTTCGAATTGTCTATCGTATTACAATGCATAGTAATTAAGAGTATTGAAGTCTTCAACCTGAATTTAGTAGTAGTTCTCGTTTTTTCAGGAAACCTCAGACTATGTATTTTTTATCTATTATTTTCACTTATTTTTTATATACAAGGTGTCCCAGAATTGGTTTAACATCTCTCGTAGGCAGGTAGAAAAATTAAAACTGAGGTGAAAAGTCCTATACCATTTTGCTAGATTCGCAATAGTTACTGGGATTTTAATTAACAAAGATCCGCGAATAAGCATGCATTGGGCTGTCCTACGCGCGTAAGACTGCCCGCCGCGCTTTGCGCGCTTACAGTTGTTACCCATAGCAACGGTGCGGGAGGAGCTAACATAACAGCATATATTATATCATATTCATAATGGCAGATGACAAATAATGATGGTTGATCGCGAAAACATGTATGTTTCATTTTGATTAGCAAATTACGAACGCTTACTCGCATGTTTTGCTAATCAAACTAAATAATTCTAATATCGAGATGTGTCGATAATAAGTCTGTTTACTTATTCATTTGATTAATTTTTTTGTTACCGAGAACAAGATATCCTTCCATCACAATGTCGCTTGAGATGACGTTAATGACGAGATATCTCGCGTCGCAATTTCTATTGTGCTGTGTTATGGACGAGATATCAATAATTGCTCTCGAGAAAGATCAAGCAGCCGGCCAGCACCGAAATAGTGGGGGTACGCACACAAGCGAAACCGCCGTCGTCCGTGTGCGCTCGTGGAAGAGTGCAGACATATTATGTTCCGTCTCCCTTTCACCAAGCCGAGTATAAGGCGAGACACAAAACATGTTCACGTTGCGCGCTTGTTGCGTATGACAACGTGAAATGCTTTCTCAAGATTTGTAGTCTTAAAAAAAGTCCATAAAAGTTTACTCTTGATGTGGTTTATTAACCTTTTCGCTCCGGGACTGGTCCATATATGGACCAACAAGAAAAGCGAACGTAATAGATGTTTATAAGGTCAATTTAATGCACTAAATTTAGGAAAAAAATTGAAAACAATCCTGGTTACTTCTTTGACCTTCAAAATTAACTTTGAAGGTCAAACAATGAAAATGCGTATTTGCGCTTGAAAATTGGTATACCTACGTTTTATGAGTCGCTGAATACGATAAAATTAGTAAAAAAATTCTAGTGACTTTTTTGACCTTGAACTTTGAAAGTCAAAGTATGAAAATGCGTATTTGCGCTTGAAAACTTGAAAATTGGTGTACCTAGATTTTATCAAAGGCAACACTATCCGTCATTTGGCTTTAAATTTCATGGAGCACGGGTCTGTAGCGAATCTCCAACATCAAGCTCGACCGCGTCCAGGTCGTTCAAATGAAAATATCGAAGCTGTTTGACAGAGTGTTGCAGAAAATCCAAATGTCTCATACCGCTGCCGGTCTCAGCAATTAAACATCAGTGGAACCACTTTGAGAAGGATTTTAAAGCAAGATCTTTACATGTTTCCGTACAAAGTGCAGTTGACTCAAAGATTGTTGGAAACTGACAAGCCGCTACGCTTGGCTTACGCTAATAACGTTAGTCGAATGAAGGAAGCTGAGCCGGATTTTTGGGAGCGAATTCTGATGACCGACGAGGCTCATTTCACCCTCTCTGGCGCTGTCAACANACAAAACTGTCGCATGTGGGGCACCGATAATCCTCATATTATTCACGAAACTCCATTGCACGATGAGAAAGTGACTGTTTGGGCCGGTGTTTGCTCAAAAACCATCATTGGACCATTTTTCTTCAGAGCTGGTGAGACTGTCAATGGGGATCGATATCGGTGGATGTTGGCACACTTTGTTTTACCACAAATGCGTGAAAAAGGTCTTAAGGAATTTTGGTTCCAACAAGATGGTGCGACATGTCACACTGCGCGCTCAACAATGGACTATTTGCGTCGGAAGTTCCCAGGACGTGTGATATCAAAGGGAGGTGATATTGACTGGCCACCAAAATCGCCGGATTTGGCTGCACCGGACTTCTTCTTGTGGGGATTTTTGAAAAGTAAAGTCTATGCCAACAAGCCGAAGACCATAGAGGAGCTAAAAAACAACATTCGAGACGAAATCGCAGCGATATCGTCCGAGACGCTGGCACATACAATGGAAAATGCCGAAAAAAGAGCTCATTTTTGTCTCAGTAATAAAGGCGGACATTTGATCGATGTGGTTTTTGGAAACTAATCAAAATAAATTGTGATGAATCAAATTTAATAAAAAAATACGACTTTGTGAAATCTGTTGAAAATTCTCTAAGTTATTCAATACTTTCATCGACCAGATTGAAATGGCGCACCCTGTATTATTTCGTAGAGTTTGGTGTCTATGGGGTAAGCGAGTGTTATAGCGTCGCGGCTGTGTGGTTCTGGAAGAAAGAGATGTATGAGAATTATTTTAGATAGTGGAGTTTTCTCTACATTCCTCCGCGTTATAGACCGGTTATTATTTTTGTTTGGTAATTTTATCATTTTAATGTTTACTTTTGAAAGCATACTGTTGATTTCTTTTATTTCTATTTAGTTATGTTGGTGGCCGGTTCGGCGGTCGTCGCGTGGTCGTGGTCTGCGTGGAACGCTTCTTCGTAGAAGTCGTCGTGGTTAACTTATATTGTATTAGGGAAGACCGCCTTGTCCACGGTTTTCGACGCGTGGTTTTCCGTGGACCGACGGGCGAATGCCGAGGCGGGGACTTGGAGTGCCTAACCCGAGGCGGAGGGTCCACGCGTATTAACCCCACCCCCCCTGTCCGAAGACTGATGGAAAAGCTGTAATGGCCCCGAAGGAAGAAGTTTGTGGAGGAAAATTTCTTCGCCCGGTCAGCTCGAGATCCTGCGGCAGCAGTCCAGAAGTGAGCGGGAAGACCGGGATCTCCTTTGATCGTCGAGACGACGATCTGGAAGAGGAGGGGGGCAGTGTTGCGCGGCGGACACCTTGTGTGTGTCACGGGAGCCGTGTGAACGGCGTGTGCTCGGCGCGACTGTTTGTTGCCGGGCGACCGAAAGTGTTGTTAGAGTTGAACCGCGGCCGTGTTGCTGTCACGTTGCGTTCTGCGCGTACAATCTTGTATTTTATAATTGTTAAAAGCTGTAATAAAGTGCTTTCATTAAGAAGCCGCGTCTCTCTCATTCTCGCGGACGTGTGCGCGAATCGCGGAAAGCGACGACGAAGCGGAACCGCCACCGCAAGCGCAACAATGTAATAATTATTATCAATAATAAAACATCAAGATGCATTATATATTTTTCTTAATCAAGAGGCACGGTAGTGCCTCGCGCCAAGTTCACGCGCAACGAAGTGGCGCTCGAACTGCGCGAGCACACTGTGCCTCTTATACGCGAGATTCATGCATTTTAGGAGTGGGGAGATTTTCTCAGGGCAATATTTTACTAAACACTGAACCGATCAATTTCGTTTTGGTCTCAATCGATTCAGAATAAAACATTTTTTAAAAAGTGTTGTTGCGTTTTTTTTGTTTATTTTGTATTTTTGGAGATATGCAATGATAAAGTTTTTGAATTGAAAAAATCACGTTTTTCGTCATCGTCGTGTGCACTTTTGCATGCTTGCTGCCAGATGGCGTACATATATACGAACACGTTTTAAAAAAAAAGTTAGAAAAAGAGAGAAACATCAAAAAGCACGATAGTGCCTCCCGTCAAGTTCACACGCGACGAATCACGCGCATTTATTTTTACCTGACATACGTAAAACATTATTAATGTTCGGAGTAATAATGTTCGGATTAATAATAACAAGAGCCACCGGATGACAAACGTAAGTTAAGTAAATAATCTGAATAAGTTTTACATACAGGGTGCGTCGCCAAAATCCGGACAAATTTCAATTTGATATTTCCTCCGTTCAGTACCATTGGCAGATGTCGCGATTGGCATTCAAATAGCTTGACGCATGTACTAAACTACCATAACTTCGAAACAGTCGCAATGTTGAAAC
>NW_018021345.1:29030-31929 GCF_002006095.1 Pseudomyrmex gracilis | reverse complement strand
ATCATTCAAGCAAGCGGGGGATATATTGAGTGAATATATTATTTATGGCCTTACAAACAATGGAGCTAAACAAATTTTGTAAATCTTTTCATTGTAGCAATAAAACATATTTAGAAAGCATATATAATTTGTCCGGATTTTCGCGCCGCACCCTGTATATTTTTTATACATTAAGAGTTTTGTACGTTTTTCGGATTGACTGGGAATTCGACGTGATTTCTCAACAAAAACAATCAATCAAATCAATGATGATTTATAATTTTGGACTATATAGCGTGGAGAACGTGGAAATAATACGTGATGGATGCTCAATTTATGCAAATATAATAAAAGAATCAACGATTGTTCTGCAAAAACAGCGGACAGTATGGTAATCTTAAACATTATAATCTTAAATTAAAATATATTAAACCCATGTTAATTCGGTGTTTGGAAAGTTCCCGAAAACGCGGTTTTACAATAAAGCTTATGAATGACGAATATACGCATTTAACTTATTTTAATATTCTACATTTAACGATATATAGTCTCTTTCGCAAATCGCGGATATCTCGAGAACCAGAAAAGATAGCTTGAAACTAATTTTGCAGGTACCTTCAATCGGTTACTCTGCGATTTACGATAAAGAGTGAAAGTTAACAAATAGAATATTTCGAGAACGGTACAAGGTAGAACAAAATTAGTATCCCGTCCTTCCCGTAATTCTGTGATGGCTCGGAGCTCTCTTTCTATGCGCAAAGCGTCGGTCACCGTTGCGTCGACGTCCAGATCTCGCGATACGCGTTGCTCAATTTCTGGTTTTAAGCCTCGAATAAAGCATTTACACATGTTTTTTTCTAACTCTGCTCTAACAGTTTGATAAGCGCCACTATCTCTCAAGCTTTGATATCCTTCCAGAATTTGTTTTCCTAAGAATTTCACGCGATTCGCGTAAGTAAGCACATCTTTTTTTTGCTTTTTGGTAAATGCTTCCTAATTCTCCCTGCAATTGATACACGTTTTTTGGTTGTCCGTATGATTTCTTTAAATATTTTGTCAATTCAGAAATTTTATCGAATTCTTTATCTTTTATCGTTCTGCGAGCTTCGCCTATTATTCGAGTTCTTATTACTTTGGTAAATTGAGCTTCAGCTTCTTTTGGAATCATAGCCTTCCCTTCTTCGCATCCTTCGATAAAGTAGTTCACGGGAATGTTTGTACCGTCGAAAAAGGGCACGGCTTCTACCGCGTATTTAAGCGTAGCAAACGGATTTTGACTTGCCATTATGATAGGCTCAGGATTGCTTGTGTCTAATAAATTCGTTCTTTTGTTAACTAAGTTTTCGGAATCGTCACCGTGTAAAACGGAAGGACCAACGATAGTACTATCAGTAATATTATCAGCAAAGGTATCAATAAAGGTCGAAGGCTCGTCACTTTTACGTGGCGAATAAGCTAATAGACTAGATAACGCAAAAGGATCGCCGAATTGTTTCAGATCAGGATATTCTGGTCCTGTGGGCGTAGACGTTATTACTTGTCTTCTTTTTTGAGGTTTAGAGTCTCTCTCTCTCTATAGCGGCATTATAACTTTTATTTACTTCGTCTTTATCGGAAGTCAACCTCGTAGTCATCCCTTCCTTTCAACAGATCACACTTTGAATCCCGGACGAGCCCCCAATTTTTTGTCGTATGTTACGTCCTGGCCTCTGGAAACGGTCGGGCATGGACGGAGCGTAACACTAGTCGAAGTTTCTTTATCTCTCGACACACACACTTGGAGATACGGTCGTGTGTGCGTGCGAGAGTCGAGCGATCTTTCGGGTCCGCCGGACGGGTCAACAGTTGTGTGCCGCTCTTACTCCGTTGCTCCTTGGATTTCGCTCGTGTGTCTTTGTTTAAGGCCTGAGACGCAAATCTCAATTGCCTGGGACAAGACTGTGCGATCTGTTTAAAAGGTGCGGGATGGTGGGCAAGAGGTCGATTAATAAATGTTTAGGCGATAATTATGATTGAATATATTTATATGTATATTTGCTCATTTTTTATGTGTAGTTGTATTTTATAACAGACATTGTTTATGCGTGGGAAATAGTCGTGTGTGTTTCATTGGTTACAAATTCTTAATTTATGAGTGTATGTGTAGCGAACTCAGTCCAGTTCGACTTCTACAATCTCCATTATCTTACAAAAGGTAGGAGGAAAAAGTTTATAAAAATCTTTCACAGGTACTAATCTGTGTTTGGAAAGGAGGGGGAATTTAACCGTGAGGAGGGCATTTGGAGGGTAGGTTGAGATTATTCGGTGGAGTTCGGGGGGATCGAGGTTTTCGGAATCGACTACGTACGCGGTGGAGGTAGGGGTGGTGATTTCATACACAGAAACGAGTGCTAGGTAATGGAGAGGACGGTGGAAGGTGCGTGGGCAAGAGGGGTCAGCGGGGCATTCGCCTAAATATTCGAGTTCGGGCGAGGATGGTAGCGAAGGGCGTGGAGAAAGGCGCGGGGGAGGAGTAGGTTTAGAACCAATCTCAGGAGGGGTCACGGAAGAAGGTGACGGTTCTGGACGCGGTGGAGAAGGGGAGCGAGGAGGCGACTGAGTTCGCGAACTTGGTAGTGTGTCTGTGTTGTCATTATAACTATTATTATAAAAGGCACAGATAAAAGGGCCAGTACCAGCCTAAGCACAGTTATCAGTGTGCAATGTTTTAGTTATTAATAACAAATTAGTACGTTTCGATTCTTTATTGAATCCTCTTCAGAAAAAGTGAAGTGGTGAAGGTTTTTGTTTGCCTCCTACTACTAACAGGGAGCCGTTGGTTATTAATGCCATTAAACATTTAGAAAATAATGTAAGTAATTTTCATCCTTTAAAAAAGATGGAGTTCAGGAATTTTTTTGTCCCGCTTTTTAAAAAAATG
>NW_018021345.1:21280-27155 GCF_002006095.1 Pseudomyrmex gracilis | reverse complement strand
AAGACAGTGAAATTTTGGTGAGGTGTGTTGCATTTGCTATACATGTGAGTAATAGCCATTTAGATTTTATTTTTTGAAATTGTTCGTTGATTTATATTTTTGTTTTGTATTTGTAGGCTTTTTCTATTTTTCTGAAGAGGATTCAATAAAGAATCGAAACGTACTAATTTGTTATTAATAACTAAAACATTGCACACTGATAACTGTGCTTAGGCTCGTACTGGCCCTTTTATCTGTGACTTTTGAAATTTCTGGAACCTTTCATCTACTTTAACTATTATTATAAGTTTTGCTACTTCCTAGCGGGGTTGCTGGTACGGTGAGGGGAGTCTCGGCTGGTATTTGTTGTTGTGCCTCAGCCTGTTTGCTGGCCCGTTTTGCGGCTCTTCGCCGATACGCACGGGGGGGGGGTGGCCCTTGATTTCCACCGTTTTTGGTAAGCGGTCGACTCCACTTAAAATTTGCGATCATAAGTTCCTCGCGGCTTAGGGTTTGTAGGTCAGTTGCTACCTCAGTTTATTTACACGAATGGACTTTATTTCGACGGCGCGAGAGCGCTCGCTGAGAATAGCTCGACGGTTCTTGCGAATCATCGGCACCTCGTATCAGCGTTAGCTCGGGGTTTCGACAGCGCGAGAGCGCTCGCAGAGAATAGCTCGACGGTTCTTGCGAATCGTCGGCACCTCGTATTAGCGTTAGCTCGGGGTTTCGACAGCGCGAGAGCGCTCGCTGAGAATAGCTTGACGGTTCTTGCGAATCGTCGGCACCTCGTATCAGCGTTAGCTCGGGGTTTCGACAGCGCGAGAGCGCTCGCTGAGAATAGCTCGACGGTTCTTGCGAATCGTCGGCACCTCGTATCAGCGTTAGCTCGGGGTTTCGACAGCGCGAGGGCGCTCGCTGAGAATCGCTCGACGGTTCTTGCAAATCGTCGATAATTCGTATCAGCGTTAGCTCGGTTTTTTTACGGAGGGAGCAACTGCCCTGTTAATTACTTTTATCGGCGTGAGGCACAGGTAACTAGTTTGCGACTTAATGCTAGCACTTACTACTTGTTGTTTATTATACTGGGCGGCAGCAGACAGCAACAGAGCGGCAGCGGTCTCGAGCGAGCTCCAACAGGATCCACACAACACAATTGTTCTTTCGATCACTGGTTTTGCCAACACTTTACTTGCTCGCGTACTGATCGGGACCGCACTTTAAAAGATTTCGGTTTTTACTGATTCTAAGAGCCCTGCGGGGCTCTTTTTATACCCGTGAATCGGGAAACTCGGGATCGCCCGATTTCTCGTTATCCGTCGGATTTCCCTTGATTTCCTATTCCCGGGATGTATGTTTCCGTTTACGATTAAAAACAAAAATTTATCGAGAAAGGAAAAACAGAAATTTTCTAAACTCTGTGATTCTTAATTCTATCAAGAATTGATATTCGGTCTCGCGCCAGTAACGCGCGGCTGCGTTCCCGTGATGTCATATCTTGTTGTTATCACGTCGCGAGGAGAAGTGGAGTCCGCGGGACGTAACAACTACGTTTATGGTGTGTATTTCGACAACAATGGAATGATGCTCGGTGATAAGCGTTTTGACGTGGATGAACAGGATACTATAATCGTAGANGGTATACGATTCAAAGCAACACAAGGATTGTACGAATTGATTTTTATGAAATGTCCAAAGAGCGAGTTATATACCGAGGAAGATAAACAACGATACAAAAAGATACTGGAAATAACACATGATCATAGAAAACATCACAATAAGCTCGGTGCAATACTGGGTAACAAAAGATACAAATACAGATACATACTTACACCTTTAATATCCAGTATGCGCACTAAACAGGGGAAAGGTATACCGCGTAATATGATGCTAAGCGATCGTAAGACCGAGTACGCGCACTGGGACGATCCCAACGAACTCGTCGACCGTCTGCGATTGCTAGACGCATCCCGTCAGGCGGGCAATAATGCTCACGACAACGAAATCCTTTCGATCATCGAGGAACTGCGCGAAGCAGGTCTCATTATAAATTAAATAGCGCGTTGACGTTAGAGTCAGTCGTGTGCTTGCCATCATGCCGATCAACAAATTCGGGATATCACTCGGAACACACGGAACGTCGATGTATTATTATGAGACAGAGGCAATACTGCAAAATTACGTGCGTAATAACACTGTTTGCTTTGTCGGTTCCGGTTACGATGCAAGGTCGCGTAAGATACTGCATGTAGCGCAACCCGTTACCGACACTGACGCCGCCAACAAACGATACGTAGATATGTGTGTCACAAATGTGAATGAATGGCAAGAGACACGTGAGAAAAAAATTATTGCATTGCAACAGGACGTGCAAGCGTTGCGCGACGCTATAAAACAAATTCAGCGTACACTTTAATATCTATCAAACCAGAATAAAACGACTGACACAGTAGACATATAATAAGACAGCTATGGCAACGAATCATGCTACAGTCGAAAAACAACGTCTCGTAGAAGAATTGCATGCTCCGGCAAAAAGAAATTTTCCTCGTAGACGCGTTATCGTACGCGAATACGACGATCTCTGGCAAGCAGATGTGGTAGAAATGCGTCCGTATTCGCGCTTCAACAGAGGCTACCACTATATACTTACGGTTATTGATGTGCTGAGCAAGTATGCGTGGGCTATACCGCTTAAGAGTAAGAGTGGGCACGAAGTCGCCAAAGCTTTTGCAGGAATATTCCGAGATAACAAGAGATGTCCGCACAATTTGCAAACTGATCGTGGAAAGGAATTCTACAACACAGATTTACAGACATTGATAAACAAGCATAGCATCAATCATTATTCCACATATTCGGTTATGAAGGCTTCGATTGTGGAACGATTCAACCGCACTTTGAAGAACGATATGTGGAAACAATTTACACTTAATAGATCCTACAAATGGATCCGACATACTACCGCGTCTCCTTATGGAGTACAACGCGAGAAAACATCGAACTATCGGTATGCGACCTATCGATGTTACCCCCGCAATCGCCGATAAGCTCTTAACCACAGTGTACAGCAACATCAAAGTCGCAGGACCAGCACGATTCAAAGTGGGTGATCTAGTACGCGTGAGCAAATTTAAAACAATATTCGATAAAGGATATACACCAAACTGGACGACTGAAGTATTTAACATCAGTAAAATACAAACGACCTATCCCGTGACGTATCTGCTTGAAGATTCACGTGGACAATCTGTTGCTGGAGGATTCTACGAACACGAACTGCATCGCGTTGCAAATCCAGAAGTTTATCTCGTTGAAAAAGTATTGCGCAAGAAAGGCGACAAGTGCGGCACAAATTCTTTTAATTCTATTAAATTAATTTTTCCTACTTTTGAATAATGAATACGTGGATATAATTTATAGAGGCTTTTATAATAAGAAGCTGATTTTTTTCACTTATTCTATTAACTAATTGTTCCAGANGTTTTCCTGAATTTTGAATTTTTTGTCTTATATTTCGTAAATAATTTTCAANTTGAAAACAACTAAATTTATCTAAAGGACCAAACGTTTTAACATCATTTTGTTGGGAAATCAAGTGTAGTTAGTTTAAGCGTACGTTAGTTACGCGTTTCCACGCGTACGTGGAAACTAGGAAGTTAAAGCGTAAGATAATCACGTGTGTTTGGTTGAGACACAGTTAAGTGTATTGTAAGAAGAGAGTGTTGCTTGATCAGCAAGGACGGCAGATCCGTCTCCGAGAGCTGATCAAGCAAGGATGAGCAAGTTGCGCGATCAACTCGCGCAACGTTGTTTGTAGTAAGACAAGGTGATGCTCTCAATTTGGTGGTATAAGAAGAGAAGTGACAGAGTTGAGGACAGAAGTTCGAGAGCTATCGCCGAGTCGTCTCACTTGTATCAAGAAGCTAAATCGTCAAATAAAGTTTGTTAAACTATTGAGCAAGGCGAAGTTACTTCTCCCCGAATCCAAACGGAAAGATCCTGTGAAAAGAATCCAGTACCGTCCTAGCGGTACAAGATTTTGGTGGCAGCGGTGGGATAGATCGAAACAGTCAGGAAGACACGATCTATCAAGCAGGATTCCAGAAGACCGATTCGGGTAGAGAAAAGGAACGGCGAATAAAAGGTAGTAAAGAAAATTCTTTTATCCGGGGGTCACGAGTCAATTTATTTACGTACTGAATTACAAGATAAAAGCACGGGTGACCGATGAAAAAAAAGTTCCTTGGCACCTGTAATAAAGAAGAGGCAAGTTAGTCTCACGTTACGAGCGATAGCACTGATCTACCGCAATTGAAACAGTGTGCGACAACGCAAGCAAACAGCCGAAGAAAATTAAAGGCGCGGTTAACTGGCAGCGGGTTTACCACAGCATAAAGATACCACGGTAACCCAGGCAAAAGAAAGCAGAGAAAACTGAGGGTCAAGACAACTGCGGCAAGGAAGCGGAAGCAGCAAGACGATAAGGACCAGAACCAGCACTACATTAAAAAAATTCTTTGAGTTGAGAACCCCGCGGAGAAGTGTACGCGAAAACGCAACGTAAGCAGAGTAGCAGCGGCAGAGGCGGACGGCGGCGGCAGAAGCGGCAGAAATCAATGGCGACGGCGTCAAGGGACCAACAGCGAAACCAAGGGTGTCATTGTAGCTGAGATGCGTCAATTATTGTAAATTAAGTTCTAGATTGTAAAAGAGCGAACGGACAAGCAAATGTCTGAAAATTGGCATTTACGACAATCCGACAGTTGCGAGAGTAGGCGCGAGATTCAAACTGAGCCGGTAAACCGAACCAGAAAATTTATACCGTCACGGGAACCAAGAACCGCGCCGGCTGCGTTGTATCAAGAACCGAATATATTTAAGCGAACGTTAGTGTTTTGCGATAGCGACACGGAATTGTATCCAAACGTGGTAACCGAACGGGAATTTCCATTTGATCTGGACGGTAGCATTGCCGGACATCTGCGAAACGGTGGAGTCACGAGCGCACGGGCTTACAGACGCGATTACTCTCTAGTATTGTTCGAAAGTGAGGTGTTTCGTGCAAGAGATCAGGTCGGAAAGAATAGCGACAACGTTGAACAAACAACCGATGAGCGCAGAATAAACCATGCTCGAGGGGAAGTCGACCAAGAAATTAACCGAATGCGTAACGCATTGGTCGGGGATAATTCCGCGGGGAACGAAGCCGCGGGAACGAGCGAACAGAGTCTTAATCCAACGGAAGTGATGTTGCGACAGGTGGTGCGATCATTTGACTTATTAAATACGCGTATGACCACGGTGACAAGACACGTGAACAAACAACGTGACAGACAACATATTCCGCGAGTACTGGGAAACGACGAGCCGTTAAGACACGACAATACGTTAAACGTGAGATACGGACAAACGGCCGCGGACGTACGCAACCAAACTGCACATTTACTCGGATATGTAACGCTGAAGGAAGCGCGTGAAATGATTCCCACGTTCGATGGGAAGTCGCAAACGCAGTTGCGGGAAATTCTAAGCGCGTGTAGTTGTGCGGTACAAAATATAACCACAATAGACGAGCAAACGTTACTGGAAGCTATCCTGTGCACTCAATTAAAGGGACAGGCACTCCTAGATTTCGAAACACGGGATATACACAGTTTTGAGCAGTTGAAATTTGAGATAGAAACCACGTATTCAGCAAAAAGAAGTACAACTAAATTACAAATAGAGTTCAGCTCAGTAAAACAAAAGAATGACGAGAGTGCGCTAAATTTTGGTCACCGGGTAAATCAACTCGCGATAGAACGGGTGGTACTCTATTGACCACAGTACGATTCGACACCGCTCGATTCGACACAGATTTATTCGACACCAAATTATTCGACACCGTACGATT
>NW_018021345.1:14959-19756 GCF_002006095.1 Pseudomyrmex gracilis | reverse complement strand
TATTAATTGTCACGATGCATAGTGCTTGTTCTGTGTCGAATCGTACGGTGTCGAAAAAATCTGTGTCGAATCGATCGGTGTCGAATCGTACTGTGGTCAAACGGAACACGCCCTGAAATGACAGACTTTTGTACTTCTAAAAATATATACGAATTTGAATGGTATATACCCTGTTAAAACAGAAATTGTAATGTAGAAAGTTTGTACCTTCCAAATAGGTATGAATTTGAAAAGTATAAATTGAGAGATGTCAGAAAATGTACAATCAACAGGTCTGCTTACATGTTTATTATGCCATAACATAGTGAAATGGCAGACATTTGTACTTCTCATATATATACGAATTTGAATGATACAGACACTGTTGTAACAGAAATTGTAATGTAGAACTTTTGTACCTTTCAAATAGGTATGAATTTGAAAGGTACAAACTCTGAAATGTCAAAAAGTGTACTATTAACTAGTTTGTTTACATGTTTATTATGCCATAGGATAGTGAAACGGCAGACGTTTGTACTTCGGAAATATAAACGAATTTGAATGGTTCATACAATGTTGAAACAGAAATGGTTATGTAGAACGTTTGAACCTTTCAAATAGGTATAATTTTGAAAGGTACAACCAGTGAGATGTTAAAAAGTGTACAATCAGCAAGTTTGCCTACATGGTAAGTATGCCATAAGATTGTGAAATGACAGACGTTTGTAATTCTTAAATATATACGAAGTTGAATGTTACATACACTGTTGAAACAAAAATTGTAATGTAGAACGTATGTACCATCCAAATAGGTATGATTTTGGAAGGTAACACCTGTGAGATGTCAGAAAATGTACAATCAACAAGTTTGCCTACATGTTTACTAAGATATAGGATTGTGAAATGACAGACGTTTGTACTTCTCAAATATATACGAATTAAAATGGTACATACACTGTTGAAACAAAAATTGTACTGTAGAAAGTTTGTACCGTCCAAATGAGTATGAATTTGAAAGGTACAAATTGCGAGATGTCAGAAAATGTACAATCACCAGGTCTTCCTACAAGTTTATTATGCCATAAGATGGTGAAATGGCAGACGTTTGTACTTCTCATAAATATACGAATTTGAATGGTACATACACTGTTGAAACAGAAATTGAAATGTAGAACGTTTGTACCTTCCAGATAAATATAAACTTGAAAGGTACAAACAGTGAGATGTCACAAAGTGTACAATTAACAAGGTTGCCTACATGTTAATTATGCCATAGGATAGTGAAATGGCAGACGTTTGTACTTCTCAAATATATACGAATTTGAATGGTACATACACTGTTGTAACAGAAATTTTACTGTAGAAAATTTGTACCGTCCAAATGGGTATGAATTTGAAAGGTACAAATTGCAAGATGTCAGAAAGTATACAATCACCAGGTCTTCCTACATGTTTATTATGCCATAAGATGGTGAAATGGCAGACGTTTGTACTTCTCATATATATACGAATTCGAATGGTACATACACTGTTAAGACAGAAATTGTATTGTAGAACTAATGTACCTTCCAAATAGGTATGACTTTGAAAGGTACAATGTGTGAGATGTCAGAAAATGTACAATCACCAGGTCTGCCTACATGTTTTTTATGCCATAGGATTGTGAAATGGCAAACGTTTGTACTTTTTAAATATATACAAATGTGAATGGTACATATACTGTGAAAACAGAAATTGTAACGTAGAACGTTTGTATCTTCCAAATAGGTATGACTGTGAAAGGTACAATCTGTGAGATGTCAGAAAGTGTACAATCAACAAGGTGGCCTACATGTTTATTATGCCATAGGATAGTGATATGGCAGACGTTTGTACTTTTCATATATAAACCAATTTGAATGGTACAGACACTGTTGTAACAGAAATTGTAATGTAGAACTTTTGTACCTTTCAAATAGGTATGAATTTGAAAGGTACAAACTCTGAAATGTCAAAAAGTGTACTATTAACTAGTTTGTTTACATGTTTATTATGCCATAGGATAGTGAAACGGCAGACGTTTGTACTTCGGAAATATAAACGAATTTGAATGGTTCATACAATGTTGAAACAGAAATGGTTATGTAGAACGTTTGAACCTTTCAAATAGGTATAATTTTGAAAGGTACAACCAGTGAGATGTTAGAAAGTGTACAATCAGCAAGTTTGCCTACATGGTAAGTATGCCATAAGATTGTAAAATGACAGACGTTTGTAATTCTTAAATATATACGAAGTTGAATGTTACATACACTGTTGAAACAGAAATTGAAATGTAGAACGTTTGTCCTTTTCAAATAAGTATAAATTTGAAAGGTACAAACAGTGAGATGTCAGAAAGTGTACAATCAACAGACCTACCTCCATGGTTATTATGCCGTAGGATTGTGAAAGGACAGACGTTTGTTCTTTTTAAATATATACAAATTTGAATTGTACAATTTCTGACATCTCACTGTGTGTACCTTTCAAATGTATACTTATTTGGAAGGTACAAACGTTCTACATTTCAATTTCTGTTTCAATAGTTTATGTACCATTTTAATTTGTATATATTTGAGAAGTACAAACGTCTGCATTCTCATTATCCTATGGCATAATAAACATGTAGGCCACCTTGTTGATTGTACACTTTCTGTCATCTCACAGATTGTACCTTTCACAGTCATACCTATTTGGAAGGTACAAACGTTCTACGTTACAATTTCTGTTTTAAAAGTGTATGTACCATTCACATTCGTATATATTTAAAAAGTGCAAACGTTTGAATTTTACAATCCTATGGCATAAAAAACATGTAGGCAGACCTGGTGATTGTACATTTTTTGACATTTCACAGTTTGTACCTTTCAAATTCATACTTATTTGGAAGATACAAATGTGCTACATTACAATTTCTGTTTTAACAGTGTATGTACCATTCAAATTCGTATATATTTAAAAAGTACAAACGTTTGTCATTTCACAAATTTATGCCATAATAACCATGTAGGCAGATCTGTTAATTGTACACTTTCTGACATCTCACACAGTGTACCTTTCAAAGTCATACCTATTTGGAAGTTAGAAACTTTATACATTACAATTTCTGTTTTAACAGTGTATATACTATTCACATTGGTATATATTTAAAAATTACAAACACTTGTCAATTCACAATCCTTTAACACAAAAAATATGTACGCGGAACTGTTAATTGTACACTTTCTGATAACGCACTGTTTGTACTTTTCACATTTGTACCTATGTGGAAGGTACAATCGTTATACATGTCAATTTTTGTTTTAACAGTGTATGTATTATTCAAATTTGTATATATTTTAGAAGTAAAAAGACTGTCATTTTACAATTATTGGACATAATAAACATGTTGCCAGAACTGTGGATTGTACACTTTCTGACATCTCACAGTTTGTACCTTTCAAATTCATACCTATGGGGAAGTTACAAACTTTATACATTACAATTTCTGTTTCAACACTGTACGTACCATTCAAATTTGTATATATTTTAGAATTACAAACGTTTGTCATTTTACAATTATTGGTCATAATAAACATGATGCCAGAACTGTGGATTGTACACTTTCTGACATCTCACAGTGTGTACCTTTCAAATTCATACCTATGTGGAAGTTACAAACTTTATACATTACAAATTCTGTTTTAACAATGTACGTACCATTTAAATTTGTATGCATTTAAAAGGTACAAACGTCTGTCAAGTCACAATTTTTTGACATAATAAACATGTAGACAGAACTGGTGATTGTACACTTTCTGATATTGCACTGTTTGTACTTTTGAAATTTATACCTATTTGGAAGATACAAACGGTATACATTACAATTTCTGTTTCAACAGTGTATGTACTATTCAAATTGATATATATATAAAAAGTACAAACGTTTGTAAATTCATAATTTTTAGACATAATAAACATGTAAGCAAACTTGTTGATTGTACATTTGTTAATATTTAACAGTTAATACTTTTCAAATTCATATCTATTTGGCTGGTACAATCGTTCTACATTACAATTTCTGTTTCAACAGTGTTTGTACCATTCAAAATTGTATGCATTTAAAAAGTACAAACGTCTGTCAATTCACAATCTTTTGACATAATAAAAATGTATGCAGAACTGTTGGTTGTACACTTTCTGACATCTCACAGTTTGTACCTTTCAAATTTATACCTATTTGAAAGGTACAAACGTTATACATTACAATTTCTGTTTTAACAGTGTATGTAGTGTTCAAATTGGTATATATGTAAAAAGTACAAACGTCTGTCAATTTACAATCCTTTGACATAATAAACATGTAGTCAGATTTGTTAATTATAACTGTCTAAATTAGAACTTAACCAAACCATTTTGCCACTTTAAAATGCGCGGTAGAAGCCGTACCCTTCTTCGACGGGACGAACATTCCGTTAAACTATTGTATTGAAAGTTGCGAATATGCAACATTTATGCTTTCAAAGGGGGAGCGTCCCGTTTGCTCACGTTGCGCAAGCCCACAGTCACTATTGCCCACGTCGCGATTGCCCACGTTGCAATTGCCACGTGTTGCTTTTGCCTACGTTGCGATTGCCCACGAGTTGCTTTTGCTCACGTTGCGATTGGCCACGAGTTGCTTTTGCCCACGTTGCGATTTCTTACGTTGCGATTGCCCACATTGCACTTGCCAACGTTGCGATTGCCCACGAGTTGCTTTTGCTCACGTTGCGATTGCCCACGAGTTGCTTTTGCCCACGTTGCGATTGCCCACGTTGC
>NW_018021345.1:11646-14156 GCF_002006095.1 Pseudomyrmex gracilis | reverse complement strand
CGGTGTCGAATCGTACTGTGGTCAAACGGAACACGCCCCGTTGCGATTGCCCACGTGTTACTTCTGTCCACGTTGTTATTGCTCATACGATTATTTTGTTCACGATGCTATTGAGCACAATAGAGGTAATATCAGGCATAAAGATAATGATTAAATATTAGGGGACTAGAAATTGCTAATTACTTGTAATAAAACAGCAAAACGAGAAGGAATAACGCACAATGCGTTGAGTATTAAGAATAAGATTTTTACGTTTTGTTTCATTGTGTTAAAATAAAATATTTCTTACCTAGAGAAGTCTTTTAAAATCTTTCATATAATATTTTGTTGTACATAGATTTAATCATATTTATATGTACATTTAGTTACATTAAATGTCAAGGGTTGATTTTAGTTATTTTTTATGGTCACCAAATGTTGTAGGTATTTTTGGTTTACTTTGTTTTCTTGCAATTTTTTTGATTGCATATTTTGAATAAATAAAGAAAGAATAAACTTAATTGTGTATTATGTTAAGTAAATCTAAGTTTGTAGAACTATTACATCCAAAAATAACATTGCATTTGGTAAAAAATATGTATAATGTCTGGATAAAAAATTGTTGATAATAAATAAGTGTTGATTTGCAAATACTATATAAATGATGATTTTATATTGTTTTAGGTATTAAAAATAATTTTGTTACATATATTTTTAAAAGTTATTTATGACTTCTGAGTTGTATATAATTAAATCAGATAGTCGAATTGCATATAATATTGACTAACAAATCTACAAAAGATATGTGCTTGTAACAATAGGAGTGTACTAAAAACACCTGTGTAGTCAAAGACGAATTATATTTAATTTATTAATTAAATAAAATGTTCCAATTTTTTATATTTTAAAACGTGGATTATATTTACAATATAAAAATAAAAAACCATCAACAGTTTTACATAGGTAATATGAAAATATTTGTATGCGCACAAAGCAGCTGGACTGTGGTTTATGTAGAATGGACTTTTCGCGCAATGTGGCAGCCAATCACCATTTTATTCTTTCATGAAAAAACAGCATATTTGTCATAAAAGCAAAACTGCTTATTGGTTATCGCGTTTTTTTTGCGAGCGCCTTAAGAAAGCCAAATCACTTTACTGTGATAGTCTGTTCAATGAGAGATGAGAATCTAAACGGCCAAATTGTTTATGTTTTGCGCGTATCTCCTACCAGTAAGCTTTTCACTTTACTGCACGTAAAGTGTGTCAGCAGGTGGTGCGTATAAGGGAACGATCATCGCTATCTCTTCTTTGTCTGCTTTTCTTCTACTATAAGCATGAGGCTTCTCTTCTCTTATTGAACGGACTATAAAAAGTTTAAGCCCGTTCTACATTGATCGCAAAAGATAAATCGCACGATCGCATTGTCGCGAGTCGCAAGAATCGTGCGATTTGAGCATCTACATTAGTCGGAAGTTACAGCTAGTCAGCAAAGAATAGAAAAAGCCACAAAAGTAAAGAGAGCTCGATGCTTAGTGGCTGTCGCAAGATCGCAGAGACTCAAACTTTGGGTTTTGGCAAACTTCGCGATTTCTGCTTGCGACGACTTTACAGGTACCTTTTCCTATACGCAGCACGCTGCGACAGCAAACGTCACGTGATCCAAATTTTTTATAACTGCTTTTGAAACTTTCTAACTCATTGCTACTATCTCATTTGATGCCATTTTCTGCGTTACGTTGATGGTATTTTATATAGTATTATTGCACATAAAATACCATCAACATAACGCAAAGAATGGCATTGAATGAGGTATAATAGCAGAAGCAGTTCTAGACAATTTGAGTCACGTGACGTCTATTGCCGCAGCGTGCTGCGTATATGAAAAGGTGCCTGAATCCTTACGACGATCGCAATATCGATTGAGATCGTGCAATCGGCTGCTTGCGCTCAATATAGACCGGGCTTTAAGTGTTAATAGTTAAGCTGCTTTTATATGGAACGTAGCTTGCGTCAGCCAATCAAATCGTCACAGCTACCATACGCAAATACAATGAGACAATTTGATTGGCTGACGCACGGTACGCTCCATATAAAAGCAGTTTTAAGCGTAAGTATCATCACACACAAAATGACGTAAGCTGCAAATGCATAGCATAAGACTGTATGTACGCTAACAAGCAATACAGTGTCATCCCACATCGCTATTTTAAAGAAATTACGCTTTAAGATTAAAAAGAAAAAATGTGTGTATATATTTCTTTTAAGATGTTTGTGTATTTTTGATATATAAAAACATTTAACTTTTTAAAAACACGATTGATAAACGTCCTTTGATAGGTTAAAGAAGCATACTACATAAATATCTCAATATTTCAGGTTTTTTTGTGGGATGTCATTGTATTACATATTCGCGTCTATATGGACCAATAAAGGCGGGCGGGTTCCGTTTGACCACAGTACGATTCGACACCGCTCGATTCGACACAGATTTATTCGACACCAAATTATTCGACACCGTACGATTCGACA
>NW_018021345.1:6242-10511 GCF_002006095.1 Pseudomyrmex gracilis | reverse complement strand
GTCGAATAATTTGGTGTCGAATCGTACGGTGTCGAATAATTTGGTGTCGAATAAATCTGTGTCCAATAATTTGGTGTCGAATTGATCGGTGTCGAATCGTACTGTGGTCAAACGGAACACGCCCGGAATTGTAAGAGCGGGGGTGGTATCGGTCCCGAGAAGGATCAATCAGCGTCTGGGCACTTATGGTCACCAATGAGCGAAGTTCAGGGGTACTTGATGGGGATGATAGGGCTCTTAAGGAAGGACCAGTGAGCGTCTGGGTACTTATGGCTTCCAATGAGCGTAAAGCATAGTTGAGGGCGTCTCGGCGAAATAGAAATTGAAGCAGGCGTCGCAAAACTGTGACTAGAAAGTCAGAGATGTAATATAAAAAATGAATTTATGTGGCCGAATTTTTTCTGAACGATTTTCATTTGCGAGAACTTGTACGTGCGGATTGACACGTGCGTGCCGATGAGCAAACGAAAACATAATTTTGTTGAAGACAAAAAACGGTTTATGACTCGGGACCGTTAAACCTGCGCGTACTTGTTCGCGCGAGAAAATTCGATGGATATTCAATAAAGTTGAGTCGTGTTCCATGTGTGCGTTGCGGAATTTCTTCAAAGTCGCAGAAGGAAGCGGGAATCTGACGGCGGTATTCCATAGCTGTCGAAGTAGGTGGCGTGTCTGTTTCCATCGAGGAAGAGGGCACCTCAGTGGGTTTCTGGTTGATTGTGATTGTCTGTATTAGCGACGATTGCTGTCCACTTTGTCCACACCCTGGGCAATTTGTCGGCTGGGTAAACTCCTGTGTGTCCAGATATTTGCAGTTGTCGGAAAGCTTGCAATATTTCTTTCGTATTCATTATTTCGATACAGATAGTCGCGAGAAAGCGGAGTGAATCTTATGTATTCCCCTTGTACTTCTGTTTGTACAGCAACGTCGTTTAGGCGGAAGGTTTTCGGTGGGCAATTGTTTTCACTGCACGTATCTTCTTCTTCTTCTGGTAATTGTTTTTTCTTCTTCTCCGTTTTGATGTCGTCAGATTGTATCATGCTGATCTTATCGTTGACAAAGCCGTTATTGAGATGTTCTTCAACGCTGTTTAGGTTTAACCAGCGTTTTAATCGAAAAGCGTTACGTAGAGCGCAACTAATGTCCGATGAGCGAACTCCGTGATACGAACACTGAGATATGTTCTCTTCGCTTTTTGAGATAGATTCGAACGACGGAGAGAGAGCTTCCAGATTATATATGTGTGTAGATAGAAGCTTTTCTAAAAAATCCAGTTTTTTTGCTTCTGGTGTAGATGGCGGGAGCGTATTTGGTAACTTCTCGTAAATGTCTCGTGAGATATTTGAGATTGGTTTCACCGTCAAACCATTCAATACCGTGATAAATTTGTGTTAGCCAATCGTTGCATTGTTTTGATTTTTGTGGTAATTCGGTAAACGAGAACGGAGGCATCAAGATCCAGTTTCCAAAAATCGGTTGCTCTACCGCGACATACGCCACTTCTTTTGGAATAAATTCACACACGACGCCGAAAAATCCTTGCATTTCTATGATCACAGCACCTTTATACTCGGACATCGTGACAACGAAGCGAAGATATCTAAGACTAGAACAAAACTAAAATTTTTCCACGCGACAAAAGGCGTAGAAAAATGGGAAAAATGTAGTGGGAGAAAATTATCCTCTTTACGCATGTGCAAAAATATGATTATCCGTTCAAATCAACAATGATTTGGCGCGAAGAATCAATTTCCAAAACACTGTCAAATTTTGCATAAACAAGACAGTTAATAGTCGTTTCGAAAGCTTTTTCGAACCTGCTTTAGTTCGCAAATTACCGTGCTTCACGAGATTCCAATGTTTGACGCAATTGGCCGATAAATCGGATGTGAGATCAAAAGCGAAGAGTGTGTATCCGTGTGCATAAGCATCTCTGCTTATAGCATTGCCTTCGTTTAGAAAAAGATTACCCGTTTCTGAGAAAAGAATATAAAAAGCTTCGATGTAGAGGGGAGAGTTTTTTGAAAAAGAAGGTTGTAACGGTCTAGTAAGAACTTGCATTCCACCGACGTAAAGCGACAGGAAATTTATATTAAAGTTTTTAAAATTAAACGGATTAAGTTTACTATCGCCGTTAAACGCCTTATTTTCGACATAACCGATTATCACTTGCTTCGGCAGTTGCCCGAGTATGGCGTTGTCAATTGATTCCCCCACCACTCCTCTATGGATTGTAAACGATTTAACTTCAACTCTCGTGAGAGAATATTTTGCAGTGGTTTTGCTCAACATTTTAGCGTGANCTAATAAAACTCCAGCGCTTAGTTTTGCTCTCCTCATGATCAAGGTGGCGTCTACAATACAAACTCTTGTCTGTGGCGTGAATACCATGAGACAGAAAGAATCCTTCGAGCGGATGAGTCTTAGGCGCATTTCCACGCCATTAACCCTTTCGATACGGGCGACTTCCCCGCCGTGGTATTTTCGCTGAAAGGGCCGCCGCGCCAAAAATGTACACGGTGCTCGAGTAAACTCTCCAAATTGATTTGGCATTTTTTTTTGATTTATATACTTGAGGAATGTCGAGAGAAACAAATGATAAAAACAAAAAACATGCGAATTGCCAGCGAAAAATACTCGATGTAAAGTAACTATAATCGCTCGTCATATGTATTATAGAGTGTAAGTATACTACGCGGCATTTTATGCAGAGCGGCTATAGCCGCCCGTAGTTTGTGAATGGCATTTTATGTAGAGCGACTGCAGTCGCCCGTAGTACGTCAGTGGCATTTTATGGAGAGCGACTATAGTCGCCGTAGTGGCAAAAAGGTTAATCAAGAATTTATCCTAATTAAAAACGTCGCAATGTAGATGTCCTATGAGATCCACAGCACGGTTATTTTTGAAATACTGCATACGTCTCACAAGAGCGGGGTTCTCAGTTGGAGCATCAAAGCCATCATCCATCAGCCCCGGAGGATCGCTATCCCATAAACAGGTGGTGAGATGAGAGGATTTTGCCTCTGAAGAATAATTCAACAATGTCTCGATTCGCGTAAGCATTGTTCAGAAGCGACACAAGGTTTTGATTGAAGTACACATCAATTTAATTGAACATGGAATGTAAAACGTTATTTACAGGCCCTACTTTATGCTCTGCAGCAGCAGAAACCGAAGTAGCCGGAATAACCGCTGCTGGGGTTTGCAATATCACGCGAAGACTGAAAAGAGTATGCGAGAGATTTATGTAATCTTCGCCATGTCCCGGTACGACAAACTCCACTGGAGCGTCGTCCGCAAGAGTCGACATAGGTTTGTAAAGAATCCATTGAAAACTCTCAATACTGGTCTGAGTGGGCAGTAGAGTAGAAAGATCAAGTTCGCTTTTGAAACACTCACACAAGTGAGTATGGAGAAAAACATTTTGCTTCGTCTACGAGAATATATCGCTCACGGTTCGTTTCTCGCTCACGCGGCGTTTGCTAGTTTTTGTCGCGCGTTTCTTCTTTATTTTCTGAATTCCTCTACTCGTTGGGCGTTTAAGTGCTCGAGTTTTCTTTTTTCTCCGCACGGAAACTAATTTCTTGTCGGTGCTATCTTGACGGCGACGCTCAATCGCGAAGTAAACGGGGAGCTCACCAGGGTCAAACTGACCCGGGCGTTTCTTCGCAAGTGGTATATATCCCGACCCTCGCATTAAGCTGGTTATTTTTTTTTGCTTGTTGTTTGAGATTGTCACGTGATTCTTTGAAACAACTGTTAACTGCTTCTTTTAGCGGAATTTTGTTATCCCCCACATCGTTTATTATTCTCACACCGGCGCGTAAAGCTTCTTTTCCGATTGCGCGCGCTCCGCTAGTTTAGTAAGGAAGCACCCTCCTGAACAATTCGCCGAGAAAGCTGTCGATACCGTGACCACGCTGATACGTCGATCCCGTGAAAACTTTCGGAACACCGCCCCCGCACTGCATCTCGTAATATTTTATATTATGAGCCATAATCTAGTCGAATACGCGTCTAAAGTGTAACGTTACCGTCAACGTGCCGAATTTGAATGGAATAAATTTACCAAACTGATCTCTTATATCTATTTCTATCATGCGGAAATTTGGTTTACGAATCGGAATATAATTTCCAGGCGAGTAATGTTTTACCTGATTAGAACCGTACTTATCCGTGGTATTGTTAGTAACGATTCGAAGAAGCGGTGTTTGCGCATCTCCGGTTATGTACACAGTTTGTCCGGAAAGTTCCCGGACTACGTGAAT